>NW_027015945.1:0-10705 GCF_036934945.1 Oncorhynchus masou masou | reverse complement strand
GTGTTTATGCCCTATAAGCTCTATTTTTGTGGCCTCTGGTACATTCTAATGCCTTGACTCCATCTGAAAAGTACAACACTGAGTTCACCTCCCAGATTAGAAAAATGTTTTGGTATTGTGTAGAAAGACATGACTTTTGAATTTAAAAATGACTGAAAATGTATGAATTCAGTGTGTGTTGGTTATTTGGGATATTGTCTACGTCTAGATGATCATGGTTGTGTTTCCCAAAAAGCATTATGCCGTTCAGATCAAGTTAGTTTCAGTGGAATTAACATGCACCAAAGATCTTAGTACTGCCATGCTTTAGGGAAATAAACGTAAGCCAACCACGGGCTATTTTCTAACTAAGATAACATTAAAACACTTAACTTATCTTCTCTTGAGATTAACCCCTAGAGAGTCTATTTCCGTAGCCCCCCAGAAATCTAATTAGCATAATACTACTACTAAAATCCCCATCCAAATCCACCAGTTTAAGCAACATCCGCCGATGTTCCCCTTGCACATCCGAGGTGAAAGGAGACAGAGCTAAAGCGAAGTTTGTCAGACCTGTGGGAGATCACGAATAAAACGTCTGTAGCGTCCAAGCGGTTTGGCCTAGAAACTATTACAACCCATCAGCGTCACGGGACTAGTCTGAAGTCGGTACATCCGATCTGCTATCAGTACCATCCAAACAGTTTGGGCTACACACTAATATGGAGAGTCTCACACAAACGTGTAGATGTTGGTTGTTTAAACACATTCATTTCATTTTTTATTACCTTTATTTTACTAGGCAAGGCAGTTAAGAACAAATTCTTATTTTCAATGACGGCCTAGGAACAGTGGGTTAACTGCCTGTTCAGGGGCAGAACGACAGATTTTGTACCTTGTCAGCTCGGGGATTCGAACTTGCAACCTTTCGGTTACTAGTCCAACGCTCTAACCACTAGGCTACCCTGCCGCCCCTTCATGGAAGTACATATGGGAGATAATAGTGCTATAGTGCTTAAAATAGGAGGTTAAAGACATTTGGGGAAATGGTTTCCTGATCTTTCTATACATATCAGATATAGGACAGACAAACTTCATTTAGATTTTTTGGGGGGACAGTCCGTTTATCCATGTATGATGCTGTTTTTCAATGTGATTATGGGCTAGAAGCAATAAGGTCAAAATCAATGTTTCATCAAATAATTGTTTTATACCTTATACCTTAAAACTCCAAATCAAATAGTCATACCAAGGATCATTCAGCTATCTTAAAACAATTCCATATGTTAGCTTAGTAGAAACCCCTTCCCCTGGCTTAGACTCTAAGGTTTTAGTCTTAATTACACTTTTACTGCAAGATATGAAATGCCACAATCTTTGTTTTTCAAATTATGTATTTTATTAAAACAGAAAAATGAAGTAAATAGCCCACATTCTAAAAAAATACATTGATGGTTTTGTTTTTCCAGGTTTCCATTCGACCAATTTTTCCTCACTCTCTAAATAGGAAGTGGAAAATGTAGCTGGCTAAAACAAATGAGTGTGTAAGCAGCTGATTAGCCGACGCTAATGAAAACACTGGTGTATGTATGGTGGGGGGGGGGTTCACAATGGGGACAGGCTGAAGACAGATGTGTCTAATGAAAAGGCTCTTTGCCGTTAACCCTGTAGTGATTGCAGCCAGAAGTTCCCTCCAGACACAGGAGGTATTCAGTGATAAGAATGACTATCGTCATAGGAACACCACTGTCATCAGGAACAATGTCAACGGTCGTTGAAATATATTCATTATTTCATTAATGATCAATAACAGCAGCACTCAGGACTGGCGACTTATCTACTACCCTCAAGGTATATATCACATACACACAGCTGGTCAAATTTTTTATAACAACTACTCATTTAATGGTTTCTTTATTTTTACTATTTTCTACATTGTAGAATAACAGTGAAGAAGTAAAAAATATGAAACAACACATATGGAATCATGTAGTAACCAAAAAAAGTTACATCTAAATATATTTTATATTTGAGATTCTTAAAATAGCCACTCTGTGTTGATGACAGCTTTGCACACGCTTGGCATTCTCTCAACCAGCTTCATGAGATAATCACCTGGAACTCATTTCAATTAACAGGTGTGCCATAAAAATGAATTTGTGATTTTTTTTCCCTTCTCAATGCGTTTGAGCCAATCAGTTGTGTTGGGACAAGGTGTGTGTGTGTGTGTGTGTGTGTGGGGGGGTATACAAAAGATGGCCCTATTTAGTTAAGGACCAAGTCCATATTATGGCAAGAACAGCTCAAGTAAGCAAAGAGAAACAACAGTCCATTACATTTAGACATGAAGGTCAGTCAACAGGGAAAATTTCAATAACTTTGAAAGTTTCTTCAAGTGCAGTCGCATAAAAGCCATGAACGTCACACCCTGATCCGTTTTAGCTGTCTTTGAACGGATGATCTCTGCATGTGTGGTTCCCACCGTGAAGCATGGAGGAGGTGCGATGGTGTGGGGCTGCTATGTTGGTGACACTGTCTGTGAGTTACTTAGAATTCAAGGCACACTAACCAGCATGGCTACCACAGCATTCTGCCGCGATCACGCCATCCCATCTGGTTTACACTTAGTGGGACTATAATTAGTATTTCGACAGGACAATTTTCATGAACCCAACCCATTTCATGAAGCTCCCAAAAAACTGTTATTGTGTTGACGTTCCATACCATCTCTGGAAGCAACTCGGTACTGAGTGTTGCAATCGAGGGCAGACCATTTTTATGTACTTCAGCACTTGGAGGTGCCATTCTGTGAGCTTGTGGCCTACCACTTTGCGTCTGAGCCGTTATTGCTCCTAGACGTGTCCACTTCACAATAACAGCACTTACAGTTGACCTGGGCAGCTTGAGCTGCTCAGACATTTGGCGAACGTACTTGTTGGAAAGCTGGCATCCTATGACGTTGAAAATCTCTGAGCTCTTCAGTAAGGCCATTCTACTACCAATGTTTGTCTGTGAAGATTGCATGGCTGTATGTTTGATTATATACAACTTTCAACAACGGTTGAGGCTGAAATAGCCAAATCTATTAATTTGAAGGGGAGTCCACATACTTTTACATATAAAAAGTATATATAGTCAAACAAACATATTTATAATTCCCATTTTACGTCAGCAGATGTCAAAGTGCTATACAGAAATATAGTGTACATAAATTATTGCTTTATCTAATGTTCACCAGTTCCATGTCTGGACTGTCATGGCAGTGCATGACTGCCCAGCGTGCTGCCTAGCTGACCCTACACTTTCAAATCAGTTAAGCACAACCTTTACAAAAAAATATTAATGTTTTGAAACTGCAGTAGACTGTGGTATTTTGAACGCAGTAATTGGAGAATAGCTGCAGGTATACTGCACTCTTGACTGCAATGTTTTTCCGTAGGGGAGAAGCACTTGACAGTTCATATGGCTAACCAACAAAAGTTACTAGCTTAGGTACTCACTTTTTGCCGGGTTTCTTTGTCTTTGTCCTTTTCTTCCTCGCCTGCAGTGCAAGAACTGTCACGGGGATAGATGACAAAATACCATTTAATTCAGGAGAACCCTCACTTTCATGAACATATTAGTTAGCTAGCAGGCGGTGTATCGAGCAAGCTAGTTACATATAATATTGATCGCAGGCTATAGCCAAAACACCAGTGAGACTTTTGCATAGCGAAAACCAGGGATATAAAGTGGTTGCATAAATTACAAGTGTGGAGGTAACTAAAATAGAAGCACATATACTGATAACTATCGTTAGTGATAACGACAGTTGCTAAAAAAAAATACAAAATATAACTAGTTATAGTTAACAGGTGGGTTTTGTTTATTCAATTACACAAACGAGTTTAATAATCTGTTTATAAACGTCAGAAATCAGGATGAAGCAAACTGAGGGTCGACGTTGATTTGGACTCATGCTGAAAACACCAGGGCACGCCTGACGCCCAAACCGATATTTATTTCCAGAATGTAGTTATACAATCCGGAGTACGGGTTTGGTTAAAGCAGTCGTTAGTTTTAGTTAGTTTTTTTGCTAGTCTGTTTAAGCGTCAGCGGTGTCCTTACCCCCACTCAAGCGCTGTGCAAATTAGCAATGCTAGCTAGCTTTTACAGCTCATTTTAGTTAGCTATGTGGTGGCTAGCCAGCTATACAACGCGTGGTTCGCTATTGTTCAGTTTAGCAAAAAATGACAACACCTTTAATAACAGTCATATGTCCAAAATCAACAGTCTCCGTATGTTGGCGTATTACTGTGCGAATTCACTGCTACTATCTATTCATTTAGCATCCCTATTCTTTGGGCAGGTTACCTTTCCTTTCCATGCTGTAAGCGAGGCAGAAGCTGGAGTTCGGCGGTAGGTTTTTAGTGTAGCAGTCTGCGCAGGCGCACTTTCACAAGGAAAAGTTCTACTAACTTTCACTATTGACCACGCCCACCTATTGTCCTTGCCCCTTGGTAGACAAAAACAAAAATAATAATTTATGTCAAATATATCCTATTAGGAAATAAATGTGTTTAGGGATCCTATTGCTTTATATCGAATCTTATTACCTGAATAAACCGTAGTATTGGTTCACTTGCCCCAAAAATCGATAATCGTTAATCAACCAGATGTGGCCTACTGTTGGCCAAGTCTAGGTCTACTTTATTTGTAACAGAAGTTTGTCATGCATTTGATCTATTCTGTACATTTTCCACACGCCTTCGTGGCATACAGGTTGGATGATGCACTGTCAAGTGCCAACCTGTTCAACACCAGTCTAGTAGCTGCACCTAGTGGTACCAGTATGCACACACACAGATCAGTACAAGTATAGATTCTTAAATGGCTCGTTTCCCCTATTTATCTGAGGTAAAAGTGTTACTTTCCTAATATATATGTCAGGTGAGGGGGAACATGTCGTTGTTGCTAACAATGACTAGGAACTGCCATTTGGGGAATCGTGACTTGCTTCAGCTAGTTTCATCTTGATACCAGGGGCCTGTTGCACAAAACTAGGATAAGGGATTAAGCCAGGATATCTTGGTGATCCTGGCTCAATTGATCCGTAATCCGGTTGCACTAAAGATGGATAGGGGCAGGAGGATATGTTATGGTATAAATTACCATGGAGATTTATTCTGTGGAGCTAGCCTGCTCCAGACCAGGCTAAATTCCAGGATCTATTTAATCTCATCCCTAATGTCAGTCAGCAGTCACCACAAATGGAAACCAATAGTTATTTCACTGCTCACTATACATTGTTATCACATATAACTTGACCCACTGTTATTTAAACGTTTGTGATCATTAATTTCAATGATTTTGGATAAAAAATGATTTTTAGATGATGTTGCTATCATTAGATAATTTACAGTTTCCCATAGACTATAAGGCTATATATAAAATGATAGAATATTAGGGCCACAGAGGGGAAAAAAACACAAGTCATAATATTGTAACCAGTTGTTTTAAAGGAGGACAGTTGTTAAAATGACAGATGTGGGGCATTTCGTGAAATTGTACTTCAGTATGGTTTCATAAACAAAGACATGCTGATGTGCCAGAATATTAATATTGTCATAAGTATCAAAAGTAAAAACAATATGTAGCTTTTCTGCAGAAAGAACCAGCCTCATAAATGTATGACTTTATCCTTTTTCTTCAGTGTGGCCCTAGTACTCTGTCATATAAACAAATACACATTCCATATGAATATAAAAACACAATGTGTAACATTATGTTCCTTTATTGAATAAGGACAAAACAAAGCAGGTAAACCATCAGCTCCTTTCGAAACTGAAGTCAGTGACTCTACAAGATGGAAAGCACAGAATCCAAGCATATTATACAAAATGATACATACACATTCAAAGGTCTGTATATAACACACCCTGCATGTCTGCACACTAAAATAAATGCAGGACAAATCCATACACATCAACTGAACAGACAAATGAATGGACGCAGTAGCCTCCCTGCAGCCTTGTATTACACACAGTATACCGCACAAACATCATAAGAGGCCAAATTCGTCAAAAAACGAACCCAAAAAAACCCAAATTCCTCTGCCACCGCAGGACATATTTAACCAAAATTGAAAGCACACATACTAACTAAAATAATTCAACACATATTGGTCCCTCAGCAGCCGACCACTGTCGTCATCAGGGAAGATTGCCGGATTGTCCCAGTCCATGGCTGGTGGCACTCTGGGGGCCCTCTCCTTCCTCAGGCAGGCCACATTGTGGAGGACAGCACAAGCCACAGTAATATCACATGCCCTAACAGGGCTGACCCTTAATTTGTGAAGGCAGTGAAAGCGTGCCTTCAGGAGGCCAAAGGTCATTTCAACTCTGGCCCTGGTCCTGGCATGGGCATGGTTGTAGGCCTGCTGTGCTTCCTGGGGGTCTGTGAAAGGTGTCAGGAGAAAAGGCTGGCAGCCATACCCCCTGTCTCCCAGCAACACACCAGAGAATTCACCTGTCAACACAAAATCTCATCATTACTACCTCATAAACACAGTGATATTCTTGACACAGCCATGATGGTTATAAATAGGGGTTGTGTGGCTTACCTTGTGATAGGCACTGATAGATTTCAGAGGCCCGAAAGATTCTGGAGTCATGGACTGAGCCAGGCCATTTTGCCACAACATTGCTGATCACACAGTCAGCATTGCAGACCATCTGAAATCATAAGATGAGGAATATTACACCAATCAATGCACATCACTGGCAATGCAGAGTGTTCGTCAATGGACAATATCAAAAAGTTATGTTCACTGAACATTAATGCTGTGAAAAGGATTTCCTATTCCCCAAAATCAGCCTCATGGGCACCTGAGGGGGGCTTTTATCCTTATGTGTGTGCAGTCCACTGCCTGTGACAGTGGGGAAACCCTGTCACACAAAGTAATGAGTATCCTACTATGTGTTAACAGTTGTCCTGTAATTTGTAGATCCTCTTACCTGCAATCCTATAGAACTCCTCTTTGATGTCACAGAGTCTTCTGTGGCCAGGGAAGGGAGATGAAGACATCTGCTAATGCTTTGATAGCCAGACACACACTCCTTATTGTGTGGCAAATTGTGGCCTTGTTCAGCTGTTCTGCATCCCCCACTGAGTACAGGAAGGCTCCACTAGCAAAAGCGCAAGGCCACACAAACCATTTGCTCCACACTCAGTGCATGGCTCCGTGCAGTGCGGTGCTTAATCCTGGGACCCAGTAGTCTGCATAGATACAGGTTTTTCTGCAGATGGCATCAGGTATCTTTCATATAGATGGTCATCAGGAAGCCAGTGGGTCCAACCGGTCCCTGAAGACCCTTTCTCGCCTGAAGGCTCTCCCTCAGCACAAGTGCTTCTTCATCCACCACATCTCGCACGAATGGGCATGCCATTGTCAGAGCAGAAAGGAACACACAATTTTGGGCCTTCATATAGGCTAGTGGCCACACCTGGTGCTGGGGGTGGGCAAAAGAGGGCGATGCCTTATAACGATGACTTGGTTGTACTGATTGCTGGGAAAATAAAAAACCATAGAAAGATGCCACCGTCCTGTGTGCTCACAATAAGAGCTCATATGTCATGGCTCACTTGACTTTACGAGAATATACCTAATTTTTATTTTGAGCTGTGTCATCTTCTTGGAGCTGGGGAGGAAAGAAAATAATGATTAATACATTTGTGTTACAGTGTTAGCATACAGTGTACATTGAAGGCATATCTCACCTCCTCTCAAGTTTTTTATTTCAAGGTCCAGTTTCCTAATTGTCCTCTTTTTATTTCGGACTCCAGTGCAAGATTTTCCATCTTTTTCTTCTTGTACTGAATGTCTATGTCTGCCAGTTCTATTTGGCGCGGAGGTGGTTGCCATACAACTTTCTGATAGCTTGTGAGCTCTGTGAACACAATACAATTAAGCGCCCCAGCTGAAATTTGGCAGGATGTGGTGTCCTTTTATTAATACGCACTGTTGCCAGGCTGGTTTCCCACTGTATAGCATCTGGGTCCTGTAAAATAATTAGATTTTTTGATTTTGATGAGGACTCACCATTGTAGAGTAAATAGTACTTTCACAGTGTTAACATGATACCTCATGCCTTCTGGAATCCAGAGAGATGGTCTCCCCTCCTCATCGTCTCCATCATGTGCTGTTGCTACACACATAGGCCCATACTATCACATTAGCTCAGTTCATAATGACTAGTAGACAAGACATGCCAGGCCTACAGTATGCCTTTGATGAGTCTCACTGGATGGCATCGTCTGGTGCTTGTGCTGGTGGCTCTAACAGGAACTGTGCTGCCAGACACTGCAAGGCAATAGGTAAACCAAAGTCAGACAGTCCAAATTGATTCAATATAGATAGGTTGTATCCCATTTAGAGATGGAAGGACATACCTTGAATGAAGCGGGTGGCATCTTGGGAGGAACCTAGTGCGCGTCTCTTTTCCCCCAGGGATCCCTCTAAGACGGGCCTGCCTTTATTTAGCTCCAAGGCCATGTCCTCTGCTGGGGTAAGGTCAGCCTTTGGTGACCCACCACCCCGCCTTGTCTGTGGGTATTCTTTTCACTGCTAAAAACAGTACAGACAATGTGAGCAGGCACCTTCTGGGTACAATATATGCTTGTGCTTTGTTAAATATTAGTCAGGGACCATACCATTCTGCAGAATGTTCTTGTATTTGATTTTTGACCTGCTGCCATGTCCGTTGGGTTCGTTCCATGTTTAATCTACACACACACATTTAATGGAGTCACACTGCAAAAAAATTACTTGCAGTATTTTTTGTCTTGTTTTCAGTAAAAATATCAAATAATTTATCATAGCTTTATACAGTGTGATGGAGTTACACACAATTTCACTCATATCTGCAGTGCATTTCAATTAAAAATTTAACCGTTTCATAATTACAGTACAACTGCATTTTTGGAGATGTGAATTAAATATTTGAATTGTAATTGTGATGTTTCAGCGGAGCGGTGAGTGTGTAATTGTGCACTACTTACGCATTCAGGCGGTCTGCAATACTTTGCCACGCTTTTTCTCTTTGCTTTATCACTGTGGCGGTGTTGCCTTTCTTCTTAATTATATCTTTTACCTCCTCGTATGCCTCCATGAGGATTTGTGCTTCCGACGAGGAAAAGTACGCGGCTCTGGCTGCCATGGTAAATCAGTTAATCATGATCTGTGGCGGGGTCTATTTGAGTGAGCCGTGAGCGCGCACCTATCCAGGATTGGTTTCACCTGGCTTAATGAATCCGTGTCTGCTCATCCTGGCTTGGTCTTTGTGCAACCAATTAAGCCTGGACGCACATGTTTTGGCTTCATTGAGCTCAGCTGAGTCATTTATCCCGGATGTCTTAATTCTACTTTTGTGCAACAGGCCCCAGGGGTGAAAGTAAGTTAGGTACGGTCCGGTACGGCATCCCGTCAAAAAATAAATCCTGGGGATACGCCCCGTACCGGTAAAACGTGAGCCTATCACAAGCAATGCAGCATTCAATTGCAACATTACTAAACTATAAACTATACGGCTATTATACCATTATTTATGTCAGCCCGCATGAAACATTTACAGGTGTCTGGAAACCGGGTGGTAGTGACTCAACTCCAGCCACTTTAATAATGGGAATTGATGGGAAATGATGTAAAATATATCACCTAGCCGCTACAAGCAATGCTACCTAATATAATGTTTACATAACCTACATTATTCATCTCATATGTATACGTGTAACAGTATAATTTTAAACCGTCCCCTCGCCCATACCCGAGCGCGAACCAGGGACCTTCTGCACACATCAACAACAGTCACCCACGAAGCATCGTTACCCATCGCTCCACAAAAACCGCGGCCCTTGCAAAGCAAAGGGGAACCACTACTTCAAGGACTCAGAAAAGTGACGTCACCGATTGAAACGCTATTTCGCGCGCACCGCTAACTAAGATAGCCGTTTCACATCCGTTACATACGTATATACTGTACTCCCTATATCATCTACCGCATCTTTATGTAATACATGTATCACTAGCCGCTTTAGCTATGCCACTCTGTTTACATACTCATCTCATATGTATATACTGTACTCGAGACCATCTTGCCTATGCTGCTCCTGCACCATCACTCATTCATATAATAACTTTATGTACATATTCTTTTATCCCCTTACACTTGTGTGTATAAGACAGTAGTTTTGGAATTGTTAGTTAGATTACTTGTTGGTTATTGCTCATGGTGTCGGAACTAGAAGCACAAGCATTTCGCTACGCTCTCATTAACATCTGCTAACCATGTGTATGTGACAAATAAAAATTTGATTTGATTTGATTATATGCTACAAATTGTGTTGCGGTTTCAGGAGATGAGTGGTGGAGACGCTCCAGCAAAAGGCAAGATCAGTGGCCGAGAACGAGGCGCGCGTGGACAGTGGATGCATCATTTCCTGCTACAAGTGTAGGCAATAGCATAATGTCATTACAATGTTTCTTTCCATTCATCAAATTGCGGATGCACAAGTGCTCTGTTGGGGTTAGGATGCTGAAATTATTTTGTGAGTGGCCATGCGCGGGTAGCCTGCAGGAGCGCCTTTGTTATTAAGTGATTGTTTGACAATCAGATGAAAACGTCATGAATGGGTGTGTTTATGCCACATTAAAAAGGCCCCTAAAGTAAGCTTCTTTAAAAAAGCTGTT
>NW_027015944.1:0-10707 GCF_036934945.1 Oncorhynchus masou masou | reverse complement strand
CACAGGTACGACAACACAGCATCACACAGGCATGACTAACTACACATCATCACACAGGTATGACTACACATCATCACACAGGTATGACAACAGAGCATCACACAGGTGCGACTACAGAGCATCACACAGGTACGACTACACAGCATCACACAGATACGACTACACAGGTACGACTACACAGCATCACACAGATACGACTACACAGGTACGACTACACAGCATCACACAGGTATGACTACACAGGTACGACTACACAGCGTCACACAGGTATGACTACACAGGTACGACTACACAGCATCACACAGGTATGACTACACAGCAACACACAGGTACGACAACACAGCATCACACAGGTACGACAACACAGCATCACACTGGTACGACAACCCAGCATCACACATGTACGATAACACAGCATCACACAGGTACGACTACACAGCATCACACAGGTATGACTACACAGGTACGACTACACAGCGTCACACAGGTATGACTACACAGTTACGACTACACAGCATCACACAGGTATGACTACACAGCATCACACAGGTACGACAACACAGCATCACACAGGTATAATAACACAGCATCACACAGGTACGACAACACAGCATCACACAGGTACGATAACACAGCATCACACAGGTACGACTACACAGCATCACACAGGTACGACTACACAGCATCACACAGGTACGACTACACAGGTACGACTACACAGGTACGACTACACAGCATCACACAGGTACGACTACACATCATCACACAGGTACGACAACACAGCATCACACAGGTACAACTACACAGCATCACACAGGTACGACTACACAGCATCACACAGGTACGACTACACAGCATCACAGGTATGACAACACAGCATCACACAGGTACGACTACACAGCATCACACAGGTACGAATACACAGGTACGACTACAGCATCACACAGATGCGACTACACAGGTACAACTACACAGCATCACACAGATATGACTACAAAGGTATGACTACACAGCATCACACAGGTACGTACTACACAGATACGACTACACAGCATCACACAGGTACAACTACACAGCATCACACAGGTATGCCAACGTCACGGCAGATGAGTTGTGTCTTGGGGAGTGTTCCTTATGTCTGCCTCTAAGAGCTGTTTCTGTTGTGCAGCCTGCTAACTTTACACGAACAGAAATGCATCGTCGGTTTTGTTAAATCCATTTTTTTCCCACCGGATTCTGATCTTGATCCAGAGAGCATCTGGTGAAGGAGCAGGGGGACAGGCCTGGAGCTCGTGACCCAGGTGAGGGAACACATAATGAGGCATAGCCCAGCAACAACCTCTCTGTAGATCTGACTCAGTTTGCTGTAGGATATCCCTGTTCGATCCAGTGTCTGTCTGTTCCAGATGTGACGGTGGCACAGACAATAGAGGTTAAACAGGCTGGTCCCAGTGAGGAGGATGGCGCCCCACACGTAGTTATAGCCGGACCAGGTGAGACAAGTGGAGGTGAGACAGGTGTATGGCAGAACTCAGAGGGTGAGACAGGTCTTGATGAGACGGGTAAATTGATGGAAATAGCCTGTCTGTCTGAGGGGCTGTCTCTATCTCCTTTTGCAGGGATGTTTCTGGTCTATGTGATCATCCCCACCATCCCTCTGCTACTGCTCATCCTGGTGGCTTCTAGGACTTGCTGTTTCCAGATGTTCAGCAAGAGGTGATTACGGCACACCACCGCAACCACAAAAACAACAACTCCCTTACTCAACTTAACGACCCAGCTGAACACACCAAGTCCGCAGTTGAATCAGTACTGCATTACCCATACACACCCAACTGATTGACCACTCTGTGATTCTCATACAGCTAAGGCTTTCACAATGACCATATAAACCGTTTAACCATATGGTTATGGACGAAGACTCGTCATAAAAACATTTTTGGGAACGAACAGATGACTGAAGACGGGATGGCCAGGCATTCGTGCGGTTGAGGCCGTTTCGGCCATAACATGGACTCTTAATAATAACGTGATGAAACTTGATCCTTGATGAAACAAGCCATGGAGTCTTTGGTTGTCTAGGTAACCCCCATAATGCAGCAGCAGCAGCACACAGAAATAGAATGAATAGAACGGCTTGGAACCACTAACCCTGGGAATTTGACTGGGAAACCCATGGGTACACTAATGGCTGCCTGGTATGGTAATGCAAACATTGCCATGGTAATGTAGAATGTTCATTGATCAACTGATGTAATAACTGATGGGCTCATGCAATGGAATGGTTTTTTATCACATGTCAGTTGAGTTGAATCAACAATCACAGCACATATTTTAGCAGATGTTTTACTTCCTGCTTTGCAACAGTATGGATAAACTTGCGATGGCCGCCAGTCACCCGTTATAACATCATTGACTTGAACGGGCATGCCAGTTCTATCCATTCCAATTCTATGGCAGCACATGCAGTCAGGAGCGGAGGAGATGTGCGTACCCCTCGAAAATAAGGGCTGTGTTGACCAATTACCATCCGTTTTAAATTCCATGACCATTCCAGCCATAAATATAACCAATCATTCACTATCCTCATAGTACTCACACACTGTCCTCTCTTTCTCTCTCCTATCACACACTGTCCTCTCTCTTTCTCTCTTCCTATCACACGCTGTCCTCCTCTCTCCCTCTTCTCCCTCTTCCTTCCTATCGCACTGTCCTCTCTCTTCTTTCTCTCTCTCTTCTTCCTATCACACACTGTCTCTCTTTCTTCCTCTCTTTTCACATGTTGTCCTCTTCTCCTCCCTCTTCCTGTCACACACTGTCCTCTCTCTTTCTCTCTTCCTATCACACGCTTTCCTCTCTTCTCCTCTTTCCCACTGTCCCTTCTCTCCTCTCCCTCTTCCTATCGCACACTGTCCTCTCTTTCTCTCTTCCTATCACACACTGTCCTCTCTCTTTCTCTCTTCCTATCACACACTGTCCTCTCTCTTTCTCTTCCTATCACACTTGTCCTCTCTCTCTCTCCCTCTTCCTATCACACATGTCCTCCTCTTTCTCTCTCTTCCTATCACACTTGTCCTGTCCTTCTCTACCTCACACGTCCCTCTTCCCTCTCTTCCTATGGAATACACTGTCCCTTCTCTTTCTCTCTTCCTCTCTTTCTCTATCTTCTATCACACTCTGTCCTCTCTCTCTTCCTCACACACTTCCTATACCCCCGTCCTCTCTCTTTTCTTCCTACCACACGCTGTCCTCTCTCTTTCTCTTCCTTCCTACCTGTCCTCTCTACCTCTCTCTCTCCCTCTTCCCTGTGCACTGTCCTCTCTCTTTCTCTCTCTTCCCTACACACACCACACACTGTCCTCTCTCTTTCTCTATCTTCCTATCACACTCTGTCCTCTCTCTCTTTCTCTTCCTATCACACACTGTCCTCTCTCTCTTTCTCTCTCTTCCTATCACACACTGTCCTCTCTCTCTTTCTCTATCTTCCTATCACACTCTGTCCTCTCTCTTTCTCTTCCTATCCCACACGGTCCTCTCTCTCTCTCTCTCTCACACTGTCCTCTCTCTCTTTCTTTCTTCCTATCACTCACTGTCCTCTCTCTCTCTTTCTCTCTTCCAATCACTCACTGTCATCTCTCTCTTTCTCTCTTCCTATCACTCACTGTCCTCTCCCTCTTTCTCTCTTCCTATCACTAACTGTCCTCTCTCTCTCTTCCTATCACTCACTGTCCCCTCACTCTTTCTCTTCTATCATTCTGTCCTCTCTCTTTCTCTTCCTCTTCTATCCACTCATAACTGTCCTCTTTCTCCTTCCCTATCACACACTGTCCCCTCTTCTCTTCCCATCACACTGTCCCTCCTCTGTCCTCTTCCCTCTCCTCTCTCTCTTTCTCTTCCTACTGCTCACTGTCCCTCTCTCTTTATCTTCCTATCACACACTGTCCTCTTTCTCTCTTCCTATCACACACTGTCCTCTTTCTCTCTCTCTCTACCCTATGTCCCTCTCTTCTTCCTACTGTCCTCTTTCTCTTTCTCTTCTTCCTCACTGTCCCTCTCTTTCTCTCTCTTCCTACCACACTGTCCTCTCTCTCTTTCTCTCCCATCACACTCTGTTTCTCTTTCTTCCCATCACACGCTTCCTCTTTTCTCTCTCTTCCTATACACTGTCCTCTCTCTTTTCTTCTTCCTATCACACACTGTCCCATCTTCCTATCACACTCTGTCCTCTCTTTCTTTCCTATCCACGCTGTCCTCTCTCTCTTTCTCTTCTTCCTATAACACACTGTCCCTCTCTTTCTCTCTCTCCTATCACACACGGTCCTCTATCTCTTTCTCTTACTCTTTATATCACACTGTCCTATCTCTTCCTATCACCACTAACCTCTCTTTTCTTCCCATCCCCACATTCCTCTACACTTTCTCTCTTCCTATACTCACTGTCCTCTCTATATATATTTCTCTTAAGTATATCCTCTTTTCTCTTTCCTATCACTCACTGTCCTCTCTCTCTCTTCCTATCACTCACTGTCTCCTCTCTCTTCCTATCATTCACTGTCCTCTCTCTCTTTCTCTCTTCCTATCACTCACTGTCCTCTCTCTCTCTTCCTATCACTCACTGTCCTCTCTCTCTCTTCCTATCACTCACTGTCCTCTCTCTCTTCCTATCACTCACTGCCCTCTCTTCCTATCACTCACTGTCCTCTCTATCTCTATCTATCTCTTCCTATCACTCACTAATCCTCTCTAATATCTTCCTATCACTCACTGTCCTCTCCTCTTCCTACCTATACACTTTCCTCCTCTCTTCCTATCCCACACTGTTCTCTTCTCTTTCTTCCTATCACACATGGTCCTCTCTCTCTCTTCCTATCACTCACTGTCCTCTATTCCTTCCTATCACTCACTGTCCTCTCTTTCTCTTTATATCATATATCACTTAATATCCTCTTCTCTTCCTATCCCACAATGTCCCTCTATCTATATATCTTCCTATCACTCACTGTCCTCTATTCTTCCTATATCACTCACTGTCCCCCTCCTCTCTCTTTCCTATCACTCACTGTCCTCTCTCTCTCTCTTTCTCTCTTCATATCACTCACTGTCATCCTCTCTCTCTTTCTCTCTTCCTATCACTCACTGTCCTCTCTCTCTTCCAATCACTCACTGTCCTCTCTCTCTTTCTATCACTCACTGTCCTCTCTCTCTCTCTCTTCCTATCACTCACTGTCCTCTCTCTCGCTCTCTTCCTATCGTACACTCCCTCTTTCTTAAAAAAAAAACTTGAATTGGCACATTCTTAAAATTAATCAGACAATCAACTCAATCTCTGAACCCTGACAACCCTCCTCATTCATCCTCTAATGGTTGGGACCAACCCCCCCGTCCCTATGTTGTGATGGATCGGTCTGGGCTGTAAGTGTTTGGTAAGAACAGTGCTTACTCAGTCATAATCACTGGGATAACACAGGGACGCCTTGTTGGGGGGATTCAGCATAACCACTGCCACGGCCTGCTGTTATCACTTATTATTGTGAGTGTGTGTAGGTGGTGTGTGTGTGTGTGTGTGTTACCCTGGCAACAGATACAGTCTGTGATTTCTGGGTCGATAGCTGGACCCCTCAATAGTATCCCTACAATAACCAAAGTTTTTGGGGCGGCAGGGTAGCCTAGTAGTTAGAGCGTTGAACTAGCAACCGAAAGGTTGAACAGTTAACCCACTGTTCCTGGGCCGTCATTGAAAATAAGAATTTGTTCTTAACTAACTTGCCTAGTTAAATAAAGGTAAAAAAAAAGAGCGTGTGTGAATGTGTAGCTGTACTATCTGAGGCTAACCTTTCTGGTTTTTATGAGTCCGTCTAAAATCTGAGCCAGATCCACCACTTTTCAGCCAGTTACCTGGCATGATAGAGGACAGCTTTACAATGCTGGAGATTGGGATGCATGGACATACACCACAGCACACTCTCTTCATTCTGCCATGGCCAGCTACTACCTCTCTTCATTCTGCCATGGCCAGCTACTACCTCTCTTCATTCTGCCATGGCCAGCTACTACCTCTCTTCATTCTGCCATGGCCAGCTACTACCTCTCTTCATTCTGCCATGGCCAGCTACTACCTCTCTTCATTCTGCCATGGCCAGCTACTACCTCTCTTCATTCTGCCATGGCCAGCTACTACCTCTTCTTCATTCTGCCATGGCCAGCTACTACCTCTCTTCATTCTGCCATGGCCAGCTACTACCTCTCTTCATTCTGCCATGGCCAGCTACTACCTCTCTTCATTCTGCCATGGCCAGCTACTACCTCTCTTCATTCTGCCATGGCCAGCTACTACCTCTCTTCATTCTGCCATGGCCAGCTACTACCTCTCTTCATTCTGCCATGGCCAGCTACTACCTCTCTTCATTCTGCCATGGCCAGCTACTACCTCTCTTCATTCTGCCATGGCCAGCTAATACCTCTCTTCATTCTGCCATGGCCAGCTAATACCTCTCTTCATTCTGCCATGGCTTAACTACTACCTCTCTTCATTCTGCCATGGCCAGCTACTACCTCTCTTCATTCTGCCATGGCCAGCTACTACCTCTCTTCATTCTGCCATGGCCAGCTACTACCTCTCTTCATTCTGCCATGGCCTTCTACTACCTCTCTTCATTCTGCCATGGCCAGCTACTACCTCTCTTCATTCTGCCATGGCCAGCTACTACCTCTCTTCATTCTGCCATGGCCAGCTACTACCTCTCTTCATTCTGCCATGGCCAGCTACTACCTCTCTTCATTCTGCCATGGCCAACTACTACCTCTCTTCATTCTGCCATGGCCAGCTACTACCTCTCTTCATTCTGCCATGGCCAGCTACTACCTCTCTTCATTCTGCCATGGCCAGCTACTTCTCTTCATTCTGCCATGGCCAGCTACTACCTCTCTTCATTCTGCCATGGCCAGCTACTACCTCTCTTCATTCTGCCATGGCCAGCTACTACCTCTCTTCATTCTGCCATGGCCAGCTACTACCTCTCTTCATTCTGCCATGGCCAGCTACTACTTCTCTTCATTCTGCCATGGCCAGCTACTACCTAGTTAGCTTTATGTATCTAGTTTAGTATCTCTGTCCCGTCTGAGTGATGTGGTTTATTTGATCCAGTTTAGTATCTCTGTCCCGTCTGAGTGATGTGGTTTATTTGATCCAGTTTAGTATCTCTGTCCCGTCTGAGTGATGTGGTTTAATTGATCCAGTTTAGTATCTCTGTCCCGTCTGAGTGGTGGTTTAATTGATCCAGTTTAGTATCTCTGTCCCGTCTGAGTGGTGGTTTAATTGATCCAGTTTGGTATCTCTGTCCCGTCTGAGTGGTGGTTTAATTGATCCAGTTTAGTATCTCTGTCCCGTCTGAGTGGTGGTTTAATTGATCCAGTTTAGTATCTCTGTCCCGTCTGAGTGATGTGGTTTAATTGATCCAGTTTGGTATCTCTGTCCCGTCTGAGTGATGTGGTTTAATTGATCCAGTTTGGTATCTCTGTCCCGTCTGAGTGATGTGGTTTAATTGATCCAGTTTAGTATCTCTGTCCCGTCTGAGTGGTGGTTTAATTGATCCAGTTTAGTATCTCTGTCCCGTCTGGAGTTTAGTATCTCTGTGGAGTGGTGGTTTAATTGATCCAGTTTAGTATCTCTGTCCCGTCTGAGTGGTGGTTTAATTGATCCAGTTTAGTATCTCTGTCCGTCTGATGATGTGGTTTAATTGATCTCTGTCCCGTCTGAGTGGTGGTTTAATTGATACAGTTTAGTATCTCTGTCCCGTCTGAGTGATGTGGTTTAATTGATCCAGTTTAGTATCTCTGTCCCGTCTGAGTGGTGGTTTAATTGATACAGTTTAGTATCTCTGTCCCGTCTGAGTGGTGGTTTAATTGATCCAGTTTAGTATCTCTGTCCCGTCTGAGTGATGTGGTTTAATTGATCCAGTTTAGTATCTCTGTCCCGTCTGAGTGGTGGTTTAATTGATCCAGTTTAGTATCTCTGTCCCGTCTGAGTGGTGGTTTAATTGATCCAGTTTAGTATCTCTGTCCCGTCTGAGTGGTGGTTTAATTGATCCAGTTTAGTATCTCTGTCCCGTCTGAGTGATGTGGTTTAATTGATCCAGTTTAGTATATCTTTCCCGTCTCAATGATGTGGTTTTAGCATATTTCCGGGGGAGGGGAGGGGGGGATCTCCTGACAGAGACCAGTTAATCATGCCTCTGACTCCCGTCCACCACTGTAAAACTCTTCCTGGAACAATCCCAAAGCCATCTGGGTAATTTAGATTGGCCCGAACGCTTACAAGTCCCTCCTTTACACCTGGTGACACTTGTGCTTTTACAACACGACAAAACATGATCTGAGGCAATATGAGCAACGAAGAGTTATGAGAGGCAAGGAGAGAGTTGCATTACAGGGTATGGCTGGTACTGAAGTGTTTGTGTGAGCAACAGATGTTTTACATTCACACACACCTACGCATGGACACACACACACTCACACACAGTAGGATTCATCTGTAGTTCTGCTATTCTACTTTAGTTTGTCCTGTTATTGTTTCTCTTAACCTATTTATAAAATGTTTTTAATTTACTAAAGCAAACCGGGACCAAAACCAGTGTTAACAATCAACACTCTGGATATCCAAGACCCCTAAGGCGGACAGCATGGAAGTATGAACGGCATGTGACATCACAAACAAGATCCTCGGGATAACCCGAACCAACAGAATGATAAAGCCTCTCCCTGACACTATCCCTGTTCCAAATACCTCTAACCATTCCACCTCAACCAATGACCAGCTCTCGTCTTCCACATGTCTTTTGTCCAGTTTGTTCATTTGTCTCCACCACTCCATTTAGTTTCTCCTTATTTATTTTCCCCTCCTCTCCTCCTCTCCCCTCCTCCCCTCCACCCTCCCTCTCCTAGTAGTCCCCTCCTAATCCTCCTCCCCCCCCACCTCCTTCCACTAGTATTAGTCCACTCCACTCTACCCCTCCTCTCCCCCCCTCCACTCTACCCCCTCCTCTCCCTCCCTCCTCCATCCCTCCTCCCCTCCTCCCCTCCCTCCCCCTCCACTCCCTCCTAGTAAAATCCACCCCTCCTCTCCTCCACTCCTCCCCTCCCTAGTACCCCTAGTAGTCCCTCCCCTCCCTCTAGTAAAAAGTCCTCTCCTCCAGTAGTAGTCCCCCTCCCTCCTCTACCCCTCCTCCACTCCCTCCCCTCCCCTCCCCCTCCTCTACCCCTCCTCCACTCCCCTCCCTCCTCCTCCTCCTCCCTCCTCTCCTCCCCTCCTCTCCTCCCCTCCACTCCTCCCTCTCCCTCCTCCTCCCTCCTCCTCCTCCCCTCCCTCCCTCCCCTCCCCTCCCTCCTCCCCTCCTCTCCCTCCCTCCTCTCTCCCCTCCCTCCTCCCCTCCCTCTCCTCCCTCCCCCTCCTCCCCTCCCTCCTCCTCCCTCCTCCCTCTCCCCTCCTCCCCTCCCTCTCCTCCCCTCCACTCCTCCCCTCCACTCCTCCCCTCCTCCCCTCCACTCTCCCTCCTCCTCTCCTCCACTCCTCCCTCCCCTCCACTCTCCCCTCCCTCCCCCTCCTCCTCCCTCCCCTCCTCCTCCCCTCCCTCCCTCCCTCCCCTCCCCCTCCTCCCCTCCACTCCTCCCCTCCCCTCCCTCCTCCCCTCCTCCCCTCCTCCTCCACTCTCCCTCCTCCCCTCCCTCTCCCTCCCTCCCTCCTCCTCCCCTCCCTCCTCTCCTCCCTCCTCCCCTCCCCTCCCCTCCTCCCCCTCCACTCCTCCTCCCTCCCTCCACCTCCACCCTCCCCTCCTCTCCTCCACTCCTCCCCCCCTCCACTCTACCCTCCTCCCTCCCCCTCCTCACCCCTCCTCCCCTCCCACTCCCCCCCTCCCACTCCTACCCCTCCTCCCCTCCACCTCCCTCCCCTCCACCTCCCCTCCTCCCCTCCCCTCCCACTCCCTCCCTCCCTCCACCTACCCCTCCCCTCCCTCCCCCTCCCCTCCTCCACTCCCCCTCCACTCCCCCCCCCCTCCTACCCCCCCTCCCTCCACTCCCCTCCCTCTCCCTCCACCTCCCTCCCCCTCCCTCCTCCACTCCTCCCTCCCTCCACTCTCCCTCCTCCTCCCCTCTCCTCCTCACCCCCTCCTCCCTCCACTCCTCCCCTCCACCTCCTCCCCTCCCCCTCCCTCCTCCCCCACTCTACTCCTCCCCTCCCTCCCTGCCTCCCTCCACTCCTCCCTCCCTCCCTCCTCTCCTCCCCTCCTCTCACTCCTCACTCCCCCCCTCCCTCCCTCCCCTCCTCTCCTCCACTCCTCCCCCTCCACCCCTCCCCTCCCTCCCTCTCCTCCTCCCCCCCCTCCCTCCTCCTCCCACTCCTCCCCTCCCTCCCTCCACTCCTCCTCCACCACCCTCCTCCACTCCTCCCCCCCTCCCTCCCCTCCTCTCCACCCTCCACTGCTCCACCCTCCCTCCACTCCTACCCTCCTCCCTCCCTCCTCCAATTCCCTCCCCCCTCCCACTCCACCCCTCCCCTCCCCTCCACTCCTCCCCTCCCTCTCCCTCCCTCCCTCCTCCCTCCCTCCCCTCCCTCCTCCCTCCACTCCCCCCTCCTCTCCCTCCCTCCTCTCCCTCCCCTCCACTCCTCCCCTCCCTCCCCTCCCTCCTCCCTCCTCCTCCCTCTCCCTCCTC
>NW_027015943.1:0-10715 GCF_036934945.1 Oncorhynchus masou masou | reverse complement strand
GTGGGGAAAGGATAACTTATCTTATCCTAGGTATTCCTTGAAGAGGTGGGGTTTCAGGTGTCTCCGGAAGGTGGTGATTGACTCCGCTGTCCTGGCGTCGTGAGGGAGTTTGTTCCACCATTGGGGGCCAGAGCAGCGAACAGTTTTGACTGGGCTGAGCGGGAACTGTACTTCCTCAATGGTAGGGAGGCGAGCAGGCCAGAGGTGGATGAACGCAGTGCCCTTGCTTGGGTGTAGGGCCTGATCAGAGCCTGGAGGTACTGCGGTGCCGTTCCCTCACAGCTCCGTAGGCAAGCACCATGGTCTTGTAGCGGATGCGAGCTTCAACTGGAAGCCAGTGGAGAGAGCGGAGGAGCGGGGTGACGTGAGAGAACTTGGGAAGGTTGAACACCAGACGGGCTGCGGCGTTCTGGATGAGTTGTAGGGGTTTAATGGCACAGGCAGGGAGCCCAGCCAACAGCGGTTGCAGTAATCCAGACGGGAGATGACAAGTGCCTGGATTAGGACCTGCGCCGCTTCCTGTGTGAGGCAGGGTCGTACTCTGCGGATGTTGTAGAGCATGAACCTACAGGAACGGGCCACCGCCATGATGTTGGTTGAGAACGACAGGGTGTTGTCCAGGATCACGCCAAGGTTCTTAGCGCTCTGGGAGGAGGACACAATGGAGTTGTCAACCGTGATGGCGAGATCATGGAACGGGCAGTCCTTCCCCGGGAGGAAGAGCAGCTCCGTCTTGCCGAGGTTCAGCTTGAGGTGGTGATCCGTCATCCACACTGATATGTCTGCCAGACATGCAGAGATGCGATTCGCCACCTGGTCATCAGAAGGGGAAAGGAGAAGATTAATTGTGTGTCGTCTGCATAGCAATGATAGGAGAGACCATGTGAGGTTATGACAGAGCCAAGTGACTTGGTGTATAGCGAGAATAGGAGAGGGCCTAGAACAGAGCCCTGGGGGACACCAGTGGTGAGAGCGCGTGGCGGGAGACAGATTCTCGCCATGCCACCTGGTAGGAGCGACCTGTCAGGTAGGACGCAATCCAAGCGTGGGCCGCGCCGGAGATGCCCAACTCGGAGAGGGTGGAGAGGAGGATCTGATGGTTCACAGTATCGAAGGCAGCCGATAGGTCTAGAAGGATGAGAGCAGAGGAGAGAGAGTTAGCTTTAGCAGTGCGGAGCGCCTCCGTGATACAGAGAAGAGCAGTCTCAGTTGAATGACTAGTCTTGAAACCTGACTGATTTGGATCAAGAAGGTCATTCTGAGAGAGATAGTGGGAGAGCTGGCCAAGGACGGCACGTTCAAGAGTTTTGGAGAGAAAAGAAAGAAGGGATACTGGTCTGTAGTTGTTGACATCGGAGGGATCGAGTGTAGGTTTTTTCAGAAGGGGTGCAACTCTCGCTCTCTTGAAGACGGAAGGGACGTAGCCAGCGGTCAGGGATGAGTTGATGAGCGAGGTGAGGTAAGGGAGAAGGTCCCCGGAAATGGTCTGGAGAAGAGAGGAGGGGATAGGGTCAAGCGGGCAGGTTGTTGGGGGCCGGCCGTCACAAGAAGCGAGATTTCATCTGGAGAGAGAGGGAGAAAGAGGTCAGAGCACAGGGTAGGGCAGTGTGAGCAGAACCAGCGGTGTCGTTTGACTTAGCAAACGAGGATCGGATGTCGTCGACCTTCTTTTCAAAATGGTTGACGAAGTCATCTGCAGAGAGGGAGGAGGGGGAGGGGGAGGAGGAGGATTCAGGAGGGAGGAGAAGGTGGCAAAGAGCTTCCTAGGGTTAGAGGCAGATGCTTGGAATTTAGAGTGGTAGAAAGTGGCTTTAGCAGCAGAGACAGAGGAGGAAAATGTAGAGAGGAGGGAGTGAAAGGATGCCAGGTCCGCAGGGAGGCGGGTTTTCCTCCATTTCCGCTCGGCTGCCCGGAGCTCTGTTCTGTGAGCTCGCAATGAGTCATCGAGCCACGGAGCGGGAGGGGAGGACCGAGCCGGCCTGGAGGATAGGGGACATAGAGAGTCAAAGGATGCAGAAAGGGAAGAGAGGAGGGTTGAGGAGGCAGACTCAGGAGAAAGGTTGGAGAAGGTATGAGCAGAGGGAAGAGATGATAGGATGGAAGAGGAGAGAGTAGCGGGGAGAGAGAGCGAAGGTTGGGACGGCGCGATACCATCCGAGTAGGGGCAGTGTGGGAAGTGTTGGATGAGAGCGAGAGGGAAAAGGATACAAGGTAGTGGTCGGAGACTTGGAGGGGAGTTGCAATGAGGTTAGTGGAAGAACAGCATCTAGTAAAGATGAGGTCGAGCGTATTGCCTGCCTTGTGAGTAGGGGGAAGGTGAGAGGGTGAGGTCAAAAGAGGGAGAGGAGTGGAAAGAAGGAGGCAGAGAGGAATGAGTCAAAGGTAGACGTGGGGAGGTTAAAGTCGCCCAGGACTGTGAGAGGTGAGCCATCCTCAGGAAAGGAGCTTATCAAGGCATCAAGCTCATTGATGAACTCTCCGAGGAACCTGGAGGGCGATAAATGATAAGGATGTTAAGCTTGAAAGGGCTGGTAACTGTGACAGCATGGAATTCAAAGGAGGCGATAGATAGATGGGTAAGGGGAGAGAGAGAGAATGACCACTTGGGAGAGATGAGGATCCCGGTGCCACCACCCCGCTGACCAGAAGCTCTCGGGGTGTGCGAGAACACGTGGGCGGACGAAGAGAGAGCAGTAGGAGTAGCAGTGTTATCTGTGGTGATCCATGTTTCCGTCAGTGCCAGGAAGTCGAGGGACTGGAGGGAGGCATAGGCTGAGATGAACTCTGCCTTGTTGGCCGCAGATCGGCAGTTCCAGAGGCTACCGGAGACCAGGAACTCCACGTGGGTCGTGCGCGCTGGGACCACCAGATTAGGGTGGCCGCGGCCACGCGGTGTGGAGCGTTTGTATGGTCTGTGCAGAGAGGAGAGAACAGGGATAGATAGACACATAGTTGACAGGGTACAGAAGAGGCTACGCTAATGCAAAGGAGATTGGAATGACAAGTGGACTACACGTCTCGAATGTTCAGAAAGTTAAGCTTACGTAGCAAGAATCTTATAGACTAAAATGATTGAAATGATACAGTACTGCTGGAGTAGGCTAGCTGGTAGTGGCTGCGATGTAGCTAACCTAGAAAATCGCTCTAGGCTAAACAATTGACTTAGATACAAAGACGGCTATGTAGCTAGCTAGCTACGATCAAACAAAACAAACCGTTGTACTGTAATAGTTACTACAGTGCTGCTATTCGGGGGCTAGCTGGCTAGCTACGTTAAAAGAACGACAATAGCTGGCCAGCTAACCTAGAAAATCGCTCTAGGCTACACAATTGTCTTAGATACAAAGACGGCTATGTAGCTAGCTAGCTACGATCAAACAAAACAAACCGTTGTACTGTAATAGTTACTACAGTGCTGCTATTCGGGGGCTAGCTGGCTAGCTACGTTGAAAGAACGACAATAGCTGGCCAGCTAACCTAGAAAATCGCTCTAGACTACACAATTGTCTTAGATACAAAGACGGCTATGTAGCTGGCTAGCTACGATCAAACAAATCAAACCGTTGTACTGTAATGAAGTGAAATGAAAAATGTGATACTACCTGTGGAGCGACGCGGAATGTTGACCGGGTAGTTGGAGTTCAATTCGGTAGAGGTTGGCTAGCTGTTGGCTAGCTAGCTAGCAGCATTTCCTACGTTAAGGACGACAAATAGCTGGCTAGCTAACCTCGGTAAATTAAGATAATCACTCTAAGTCTACACACTCTAAACTGCACAATTATCTTGGATACGAAGACAGCGAAGACAACTATGTAGCTAGCTGACACTACGCTAATCGAGTCGTTCAGTTGAGTGTAATAGTTTCTACAGTGCTAGTGGACAGTGGATGTTAGCTAGCTGCTTAGCTAGCTGCTGGGCAGATACGTTAGGACGACGAAATACGATAATATGCAATTGTCGTTGATACAAAGACGGCTATGTAGCTAGCTAAGAAGAAATTGCTAAGATAAGACAAATCAAACCGTTGTACTATAACGAAATGTAATGAAATGTAATGAAATGTAATAAAAAGTGAAAAGTTATACTACCTGCGGACCGAAGTGTAGATGCGACCGGAACGCTTGATGATTTTTGCGACTGCATTGAAATGTTCCATATTGACTGACCTTCATGTCTTAAAGTAATGATTGACTGTTGTTTCTCTTAACTTATTTAAGCTGTTCTTGCCATAATATGCACTTGGTATTTTACCAAATAGGGCTGTCTTCTGTATACCCCCCAACATTGTCACAACACAACTGATTGGCTCAAACACATTAAGAAGGAAATAAATTCCACAAATGAACTTTTAAGAAAGCACACCTGTTAATTGAAATGCATTCCAGGTCCCTACCTCATGAAGCTGGTTGAGAGAATGCCAAGAGTGTGAAAAACTGTCATCAAGGCAAAGGGTGGCGATTTAAAGTACCTCAATTATTAAATATATTTTGATTTGTTTAACACTTTTTAGGTTACTACATGATTCCTCATGTGTTATTTCATAGTTTTGACTTCTTCACTATTATTCTACAATGTAGAAAATAGTAAAAAATAAAGAAAAACCCTGGGTGTTGTAAAACTTGACCGGTAGTGTGTGTATATATATATATATATATATAAATATTTTCCTTAATGATTTTCCACTAACCCTACCATCCCTCCCTTAATTGGAGTTATCTAAAGGCCAACAACGCTTAGGCTCCTACTTCCAGTTTGTACATACTATATACATTTTACGGACACAGTACATTTTAAAATAGTTATCTTTTGTTTGATTTTAGTCCCATCCTTCAGCTACCCTCAACCCCTCCCATCTATCTCTGAACACCATCCAGTCCCATCCTTCAGCTACTCTCAACCCCTCCCATCTATCTCTGAACACCATCCAGTCCCATCCCTATCTCTCAACCCCTCCCATCTATCTCTGAACACCATCCAGTCCTATCCTTCAGCTCTCACCCCTCCCATCTATCTCTGAACACCATCCAGCCCCATCCTTCAGCTCTATTTATCTATCTCTGAACACCATCCAGTCCCATCCTTCAGCTACTCTCAACCCCTCCCATTTATCTCTGAACACCATCCAGTCCCATCCTTCAGCTACTCTCAACCCCTCCCATTTATCTCTGAACACCATCCAGTCCCATCCTTCAGCTACTCTCAACCCCTCCCATCTATCTCTGAACACCATCCAGTCCATCCTTCAGCTCCCCTCAACCCTCCCATCTATCTCTGAACACCATCCAGTCCCATCCTTCAGCTACTCTCAACCCCTCCCATCTATCTCTGAACACCATCCAGTCCCATCCTTCAGCTACTCTCAACCCCTCCCATCTATCTCTGAACACCATCCAGTCCCATCCTTCAGCTACTCTCAACCCCTCCCATCTATCTCTGAACACCATCCAGTCCCATCCTTCAGCTACTCTCAACCCCTCCCATCTATCTCTGAACACCATCCAGTCCTATCCTTCAGCTCTACTCAACCCCTCCCATTTATCTCTGAACACCATCCAGTCCCATCCTTCAGCTACTCTCAACCCCTCCCATCTATCTCTGAACACCATCCAGTCCCATTTATCTCTGAACACCATCCAGTCCCATCCTTCAGCTACTCTCAACCCCTCCCATCTATCTCTGAACACCATCCAGTCCCATCCTTCAGCTACTCTCAACCCCTCTCATTTATCTCTGAACACCATCCAGTTTTGATTTATATTTGCCATATATTTTCCAACTGTGCTGTGATGTTCACAAAAGTTCTGAACCTTTCTAGTTTCATAGAGTCTACCTATTGTAAATTAAATATATATATTTTTTGACTAAAGGTGTCAGGTAGCCTAACGGTTAGAGCGTTGGGCCAATAATCAAAAGTTGCTGGATCAAATCCCTGAGCTGACAAGGAAAAAATCTGTTGCTCTGCCACTGATCAAGGCTTAATTAAGATTAATCCACTGCTCACCTAAGATGTGGATGTCAATTATGCGGAAGACACATTTCAGTTGTACAACTGATTAGATATTCCTACTATATTACTGATCGATTGACTATGACTTTTTAAATCACTCAGCATGTTACGTTGTTTCTTCCCAGGCTATTCTTCAATGGTGATGCATTTATACAGTTCATTCAAATTTCCCCCATTTGAATTGAGATTGAATCCTCACCACTTCCCACTCTTGACATCAGTGATGACCTCTACTTTGTTCTTGACCTTGGACTGATCTGGTAATAGATGTAGAATATCCCAGCAGCCACCACGATTAGCATGGGCAACATTATCACATTGGGGACCTCCATCTTCTGCAGGAACGAGAGAGGGGGGGATAGAGGAGAGAGAGAGGGGGTGGAGATAGGGGGGGATAGGAGAGAGGGAGGGGATAGAGGAGAGAGAGGAGGGGATAGAGGAGAGAGAGGAGGAGAGAGAGAGAGAGAGAGAGAGAGAGAGAGAGAGAGAGAGAGAGAGAGAGAGAGAGAGAGAGAGAGAGAGAGAGAGGCCATCAGTAACTGGAGCTCCCGAGTGGCGGAGCAGTCTAAGGCACTGCATCTCAGTGCTTGAGGCGTCACTTCACACAACCAGGCTGTGTCACAACTGGCTGTGATTGGGAGTCCCATAGGGCGGTGCACAATTGGGCCAGCGTCGTTAGGTTTTGGCCGCGTCAAAATACACAATATGTGATTGTTTTGTATTGCAGTCTGTGATGTGGTTTGTGATGTACAATATTTTAAGTTCCGATTATGTTTGTGTATCATTGACAAACAGAAATCATATCTCAATATGATGTTATCAAATAGCAAATATTTAAACTCTAGTAAACGCAGTGTAACACAAGTTCTACATTTGAGGACCTGGGGTTTTGGAAGAATGCTGGTGTTCCCCAGATAAGGTGTCTACCGCAGGACAAAATTCAACACCCCTCTTCCTATATTCACGTAAAGACGTGAAAGAGGATGACAGAGAAACCCGTGGGTTTCACCATGTAGAGGCAGTCATATGGGTTTGACTCTGAACCCTTCCTGAGGACAGCTGTGCTCACTTCCAAACAAAACAAATCAAATCAAATTGATTTATATGGCCCTTTGTACATCATATCTCAAAGTGCTGTACAGAAACCCAGCCTAAAACCCCAAACAGCAAGCAATGCCGTTGTAGAAGCAAGGTGGCTAGGAAAAACTAGCTAGAAAGGCCAAAACCTAGGAAGAAACCAAGAGAGGAACCAGGCTATGAGGGGTGGCTAGTCCTCTTCTGGCTATGCCGGGTGGAGATTATAACAGAACATGGCCAAGATGTTCAAATGTTCATAAATGACCAGCAGGGTCAAATAATAATAATCAGTAGTTGTCGAGGGTGCAGCAAGTCAGCACCTCAGGAGTAAATGTCAGTTGGCTTTTCATAGCTGATCATTAAGAGTATCTCTACCATTCCTGCTGTCTCTAGAGAGTTGAAAACAGCAGGTCTGTGACAGGTAGCACGTCCGGTGAACAGGTCAGGATTCCATAGCCGCAGGCAGAACAGTTGAAACTGGAGCAGCAGCACGACCAGGTGGACTGGGGACAGCAAGGAGTCATCATGCCAGGTAGTCCTGAGGCATGGTCCTAGGGCTCAGGTCCTCCGAGAGAGAGAAAGAAAGAGAGAAAGAGAGAATTAGAGAGAGCATACTTAAATTCACTCAGGACACAGGATAAGACAGGAGAAGTACTCCAGATATAACAACATGACCCTAGCCCCCCGACACATAAACTACTGCAGCATAAATACTGGAGGCTGAGACAGGAGGGGTCAGGAGACACTGTGGCCCCATCCGATGATACCCCCGGACAGGGCCAAACAGGAAGGATATAACCCCATCCACTTTGCCAAAGCACAGCCCCCACACCACTAGAGGGATATCTTCAACCACCAACTTACCATCCTGAGACAAGGCCGAGTATAGCCCACAAAGATCTCTGCCACGGCACAACCCAAGGGGGGGCGCCAACCCAGACAGCAAGGTCACGTCAGCGACTCAACCCACTCCAAGTGACGCACCCCTCCTAGGGACGGCATGAAAGAGCACCAGTAAGCCAGTGACTCAGCCCCTGTAATAGGGTTAGAGGCAGAGAATCCCAGTGGAAAGAGGGGAACCGGCCAGGCAGAGACAGCAAGGGCGGTTCGTTGCTCCAAAGCCTTTCCATTCACCTTCACACTCCTGGGCCAGACTACACTCAATCATATGACCCACTGAAGAAATGAATCTTCAGTAAAGACTTAAAGGTTGAGACCGAGTCTGCGTCTCTCACATGGGTGGGCAGACCATTCCATAAAAATGGAGCTCTATAGGAGAAAGCCTTGCCTCCAGCTGTTTGCTTAGAAATTCTAGGGACAGTTAGGAGGCCTATATCTTGTGACCGTAGCGTACGTGTAGGTATGTACGGCAGGACCAAATCAGAGAGATAGGTAGGAGCAAGCCCATAGAATGCTTTGTAGGTTAGCAGTAAAACCTTGAAATCAGCCCTTGCCTTAACAGGAAGCCAATGTAGGGAGGCTAGCACTGGAGTAATATGATCAAATTTCTTTGGTTCTAGTCAGGATTCTAGCAACCGTATTTAGCACTAACTGAAGTTTATTTAGTGCTTTATCCGGGTAGCCGGAAAGTAGAGCATTGCAGTAGTCTAACTTAGAAGTAACAAAAGCATGGATTCATTTGTCTGCATCATTTTTGGACAGAAAGTTTCTGATATTTGCAATGTTACGTAGATGGTAAAAAGCTGTCCTTGAAATAGTCTTGATATGTTTGTCAAAAGAGAGATCAGGGTCCAGAGTAACGCCGAGGTCCTTCACAGTTTTATTTGAGACGACTGTACAACCATCAAGATTAATTGTCAGATTCAACAGAAGATCCCTTTGTTTCTTGGTGGAGCGTTTGCAGCCATCCACTTCCTTAAGTCAAACCCACACCAAACCCCAAACCCCAAGGCCTACTTCCAAACCCACCCCAAGGCCTAAAAACCCCAAGGCCTACTTCCAAACCCACACCAAACCACAAGGCCTACTTCCAAACCCACCCCCAAAACCCCAAGGCCTACTTCCAAACCCACCCCCCCCAAACCCCAAGGCCTACTTCCAAACCCACCCCAAACCCCAAGGCCTACTTCCAAACCACAAGGCCTACTTCCAAACCCACCCCAAAACCCCTTGGCTCTAGATCTACAAGGATTGGATAGGAACATGCATATGGCAAAGACACCACTTAAAACCACTTAACCACCTAGAGAGCAAACACTTCTATTTTACTCCTACACTCTAGAAAAAAGGTGCTATCTAGAACCAAACGGGTTCTTTGGCTGTACCCATAGAATAACATTTTGAAGAACCCCATTTGTTTCCAAGTAGAAGCCTTTTGGGTTCCAGGTAGAACCCGTTCCACAAAAGGTTCTACATGGAACCAAAAAGGTTCTCTATGGGACAACCGCAGAACCCTTTTGGAACCCTTTTTTCTAAGAGTGAACTTTACTCATCACACTGACAATATTACTCAAATATAGCCACATGTACAGTCACTGTATACAAACGACAATACACACAACATCCCCCTCTAATCTATGTATATCCCTGTCTTTCCCCTGTGGATGTGAGCCTCCAGGGTTTTGCAGGGTGAGTGTGGTAGCACTGATGACACACTGGCCATGTAAAGAGTGTCTGAGGACAACACCGAAAAATACCTTGGGCCGGACCAAGCTTCCTGTTGCCACTAAATGCCTTTCTGTCACCTCGAGGCTAGTCACTAAATGCCCCCAGGATAGTCATTAAATGCCCCCCAGGATAGTCACTAAGTGCCTCCAGGATAGTCACTAAATGCCTCCAGGATAGTCACTAAATGCCTCCAGGATAGTCATTGAATGCCTCCAGGACAGTCACTAAATGCCTCCAGGATAGTCACTAAATGCCTCCAGGACAGTCACTAAATGCCGCCAGGATAGTCACTAAATGCTTCCAGGACAGTCATTAAATTCCTCCAGGATACATGCACTGTGTCACAACCAGGATAGTCCCTGGGTTCCCCCAGGAAGGAAATGGGGACATAAACACATGACCTTACCCACCCTATACAATAAGAAATATAACTTATCGTGACACCAATTCTCATTAACAAAAGCGATATGCGTGCTCTGTATGCAGGCACCACAGCACAGCACAACCAAAGCATTGGTAGGTTGACACAAGGCCTAGAGATCTGTCTATGTTATCGCCTGGTTAACATATAGGCTAGACGGCTACAGCGCACACACACACACACACGCGCACACACACACACACACACACACACACACACACACACACACACACACACACACACACACACGCACACACACACACACACACACACACACACACACACACACACACACACACACACACACACACACCTGTAATCTGAGTTATTCTCGGATCACTTACAGTTTGCGTAAGGCCAATCCTCTGTTGTTTTCCAGGTTCAGTTAGGTAACCGATCTATGCCTCTATCCCTTCGTCCATTCAAATGTATTATCTCTGTCTGAAAATAAGCTTATTCTTAGCATTCAGAACTATTCAGACGCTTACTTGTCACTGATTAATGAATAGGTTACCAATCAGTTTTTAAAGTAGCAAAACTGTGAGAAAGGGTGGTGTGGTGTGAAGTGCTAATTACTGCAAT
>NW_027015942.1:0-10715 GCF_036934945.1 Oncorhynchus masou masou | reverse complement strand
TGTTAAACCCCAGTGAGAGAAAAGTCTCTGTTAAACCCCAGTGAGAGAAAAGTCTCTGTCAAACCCTGGTGAGAGATAAGTCTCTGTTAAACCCCGGTGAGAGATAAGTCTCTGTTAAACCCCGGTGAGAGATAAGTCTCTGTTAAACCCCGGTGAGAGATAAGTCTCTGTTAAACCCCGGTGAGAGAAAAGTCTCTGTTAAACCCTGGTGAGCAGATATATCTCTGTTAAACCCGGTGAGAGATAAGTCTCTGTTAAACCCGGTGAGAGATAAGTCTCTGTTAAACCCTGGTGAGATGTAAGTCCCAGTGAAACCCCAGTGAGAGATAAGTCTCTGTTAAACCCTGGTGAGATGTAAAGTCTCTGTTAAACCCCGGTGAGAGATAAGTCTCTGTTAAAGCCCTGGTGAGAGATAAGTCTCTGTTAAACCCACAGTGAGAGAAAAGTCTCTGTTAAGCCCTGGTGAGAGATAAGTCTCTGTTAAACCCCGGTGAGAGATAAGTCCCAGTGAAACCCCAGTGAGAGATAAGTCTCTGTTAAACCCTGGTGAGAGATAGGTCTCTGGTCAAACCCCAGTGAGAGAAAGTCTCTGTTAAAACCCCGGTGAGAGATAAGTCTCTGTTAAACCCGCGTGAGAGATAAGTCCCAGTGAAACCCCAGTGAGAGATAAGTCTCTGTTAAGCCCTGGTGAGAGATAGGTCTCTGTTAAACCCTGGTGAGAGATAAGTCTCTGTTAAACCCCGGTGAGAGAAAAGTCTCTGTTAAACCCGGTGAGAGATAGAGTCTCTGTTAAACCCCGGTGAGAGATAAGTCCCAGTGAAACCCCAGTGAGAGATAAGTCTCTGTTAAACCCTGGTGAGAGATAGGTCTCTGTTAAACCCCAGTGAGAGAAAAGTCTCTGTTAAACCCGGTGAGAGATAGAAGTCTCTGTTAAACCCCGGTGAGAGATAAGTCCCAGTGAAACCCCAGTGAGAGGTAAGTCTCTGTTAAACCCTGGTGAGAGATAGGTCTCTGTTAAAGCCTGGTGAGAGATAAGTCTCTGTTAAACCCCGGTGAGAGATAAGTCTCTGTTAAACCCCAGTGAGAGATAAGTCTCTGTTAAACCCCGGTGAGAGATAAGTCTCTGTTAAACCCCGGTGAGATATAAGTCCTGTTAAACCCTGGTGAGAGATAAGTCTCTGTTAAACCCCGGTGAGGAGATAAGTCTCTGTTAAACCCTGGTGAGAGATAAGTCTTGGTGAAACCCTGGTGAGATGTAAGTCCCAGTGAAACCCCAGTGAGAGATAAGTCCCAGTGAAACCCCAGTGAGATATCTAATGAAGCTTCAGCCTTGCAGGCAGACATATTTCTCCCAATGACAGTAATTTACATATGATGTGTTTAGAGAAAGGAAAGGCTAAGGCTAATTGTATTTGCAGATTTTCCTTTGTTTTTAGGAGTCATTAGCAGCTCGCTCTAATCCTCATTTTCACAATTTCATCAGCAGGCCGTCTTGGGAAATCCTCTGTGAGCTCATCAGAGAGACGAGAGAGGGTTTATAGCTAAGTGTTCTCTATTACATTAACACACAATAATGCGACCGGGGACGGCTACAGACGTTTATGACAGATTCAGTTAACACTCTGCCAATTCTCTTTTTATTGGGACTGCAATCAATTTTGATTCATTTTAAAGCCAGAATGCTTTCTTTCATTGTGTGCCTCCCCAGCTTCTTACCCAGGCTAAACAAATTAGCCAAGTTGTTTTCTACAAGATGGGGAATGTTTATCTTTAAAGGGTTTCCTCTTTAGAATTCAGGCCTTAGACTCTGCATATTATATACGTTATGCATAAATGTGTGAGGCTTTCACAGCTTATTTCATTTTACAAACAGGGTTATTTCTGTGTAGGAAATGAAGTATTTCATTTATTGTAAAAAAAATGTGCAAAAGAAATGGCTTTCCATTTAACACCTTTTGAACAAAGCAAAAACTGCTATGCTAACATTGTTTTTAATAATTGGTGGTTTTGCTATTATTTTTCTAAATGCAGTGAATCTATTTTCTATATTCTGTAATAGATTGCTAGCTACACTGTGTATGGCAGTTGTACTACATGTCATATACTAACGTGATGTTCTGGATGGATGTACAATCCCACCCATGAACATCAGTCACATGAATCAGAATGTCCACGACTCGATGACAGAACATTGCAGCAGTATAGACGTTTAGCAGTCTGCCTAACAACTAGGAAGAAGGGCAAGGCTAAACATAAACAGAAGCTAGTTTTCTAGAGGGCTCCAACATTGTGGCTGGAAAGCTACGTAACAGCTACTTAAAGAGATAGTTCACCCAACTTACTAAAATGGCATATTGGTTTCTTGACTGTGTAAATGGGAGATGGACAAGGTATGACAGAGATCCATGCTTCGGTTTTGTTTCCCTGGCACTGTTTCCACATGCTAATGTTTTAGCATTTGTCACACAAATCCCATTGAAGTCATGGGAACGATATTAGACTTTTTCATGCGTCCAAATCATCGGAAAGTATCTACAATTGTTTGTGAAGCTCAACAAAGTCACTTATAGATGATGTGAACATGATGTGTGGGAAAATGCTAATATCGGTCACATGATTCGAAGGGGATTTGTGCCACGAATGCTAAAACATTTTGCATGTGGAATAAGAGCTAAGGAAACTAAACCAAAGCGTGGATTGCTGTCATACCTCATTCATAGACTTCTACAGGGTATGTAAACCAAAATGTAATTTTATGATTTGGGTGAACTATCCCTTTTAGGCTTGTTTTATCCTCTTACTTCAATACCCCTCCTCCCAACCCCCTACCACTCCTCCCAACCCCCTATCCCTCCTCCCAACCCCTACCCCTCCTCCCAACCCCCCTACCACTCCCCCCTACCCCCTACCACTCCTCCCAACCCCCTACCACTCCTCCCAACCCCCTACCACTCCTCCCAACCCCCCTACCACTCCTCCCAACCCCCTGCCACTCCTCCCAATCCCCATACCACTCCCTCTCAACCCCCCTACCACTCCTCCCAACCCCCCTACCACTCCTCCCAACACCCCTACCACTCACTCCCAACCCCCCTACCACTCCTCCCAACCCCCATACCACTCCTCCCAACCCCCCTACCCCTCCTCCCAACCCCCCTACCCCTCTTCCCCAACCCCCTACACACTCCTCCCAACCCCCCTACCCCTCCCTCCCAACCCCCTGCCACTCCTCCCAATCCACCATACCACTCCTCTCAACTCCCCTACCACTCCTCCCAACCCCCCTACCACTCCTCCCAACCCCCCTACCCCCTCCTCCCAACCCTCCTACTCCTCCTACCAACCCCCTACCACTCCTCCCGACCCCACTACCACTCCTTCAACCCCCCTACCACTCCTCCCAACCCCCCTACCACTCCTCCCAACCCCCCTACCACTCCTCCCAACCCCCCTACCACTCCCTCCCAACCCCCCTACCACTCCTCCCGACCCCCATACCACTCCTCCCGACCCCCCTACCACTCCTTCCAAACCCCCTACCACTCCTCCCAACCCCCTACCACTCCTCCCAATCCCCATACCACTCCTCCCAACCCCCCTACCACTCCTCCCAACCCCCCTACCACTCCTCCCAACCCCTACCACTACTCCCAACCCCCCTACCCCTCCTCCCAATCCCCCTACCCCCTCCTCCCAACCCCCCTACCACTCCTCCCAACACCCCTACCACTCCTCCCAACCCCCCTACCACTCCTCCCAACCCCCTACCACTCCTCCCAACCCCCCTACCACTCCTCCCAACCCCCTACCACTCCTCCCAACCCCCCTACCACTCCTCCCGACCCCCATACCCTCCTCCCAGACCCCCTACCACTCCTTCCAAACCCCCTACCACTCCTCCCAACCCCCTACCACTCCTCCCAATCCCCCTACCACTCCTCCCAACCCCCCTGCCACTCCTCCCGACCCCCTACCACTCCTGCCGAACCCCAGACCCCTCCTCCCGACCCCCTACCACTCCTCCCAACCCCCCTACCACTCCTCCCAACCCCCTACCACTCCTCCCAATCCCCATACCACTCCTGCCGACCCCCCTACCCCTCCTCCCGACCCCCTACCACTCCTCCCAACCCCCTACCACTCCTCCCAACCCCCCTACCACTCCTCCCAATCCCCATACCACTCCTGCCGACCCCCTACCCCCTCCTCCCGACCCCACTACCACTCCTCCCAACCCCTACCACTCCTCCCAACCCCCCTACCACTCCTCCCAACCCCCCTACCACTCCTCACAACCCCGCTACCACTCCTCCCGACCCCCTACTACTCCTTCGAAACCCCTACCACTCCTCCCAACCCCACTACCCCTCCTCCCAACCCCCTACCACTCCTCCCAACCCCCCTACCACTCCTCCCAACCCCCTACCACTCCACCAAACCCCTACCACTCCTCCCAACCCCCCTACCACTCCTCCCAACCCCACTACCCCTACTCCCAACCCCCTACAACTCCTCCCAACCCCCTACCACTCCTCCCACCCCCCTACCACTCCTCCCGATCCCCCTACCACTCCTCCAGTCCCCCCTGCCACTCCTCCCGACCCACCTACCACTCCTCCCGACCCCCCTACCACTCCTCCACAACCCCCTACCAGTCCTCCCAACCCCCCTACCCCTCCTCCCAACCCCACTACCACTCCTCCCGACCACCCTACCACTCCTCCCGACCCCCTTACCACTCCCTCCCAACCCCCTACCCCTCCTCCCAACCCCCCTACCCATCCTCCCGACCACCCTACCACTCCTCCCGACCCCCTACCACTCCTCCCGACCACCCTAACAATCCTCCCAACCCCCTACCACTCCTCCCAACCCCCAACCCCCCTACCACTCCTCCCAACCCCCTTACCACTCCTCCAACCCCCAACCCCCTGCCACTCCTCCCAATCCCCATACCACTCCTCTCAACCCCCTACCACTCCTCCCAACCCCCCTACCACTCCTCCCAACACCCCTACCACTCCTCCCAACCCCCTACCACTCCTCCCAACCCCCCTACCACTCCTCCCAACCCCCTACCCCTCCTCCCAACCCCCTACCCCTCCTCCCAACCCCCCTACCACTCCTCCCAACCCCCTACCCCTCCTCCCAACCCCTGCCACTCCTCCCAATCCACCATACCACTCCTCTCAACCCCCCTACCACTCCTCCCAACCCCCCTACCACTCCTCCCAAACCCCCTACCCCTCCTCCCAACCCTCCTACTCCTCCTACCAACCCCCTACCACTCCTCCCGACCCCACTACCACTCCTCCCAACCCCCCTACCACTCCTCCCAACCCCCTACCACTCCTCCCGACCCCCATACCACTCCTCCCGACCCCCTACCACTCCTTCCAAACCCCTACCACTCCTCCCAACCCCCCTACCACCTCCTCCCAATCCCCATACCACTCCTCCCAACCCCCCTACCACTCCTCCCAACCCCCCTACCACTCCTCCCAACCCCCTACCACTACTCCCAACCCCCCTACCCCTCCTCCCAATCCCCCTACCCCTCCTCCCAACCCCCCTACCACTCCTCCCAACACCCCTACCACTCCTCCCAACCCCTACCACTCCTCCCAACCCCCCTACCACTCCTCCCAACCCCCCTGCCACTCCTCCCAATCCCCATACCACTCCTCCCAACCCCCCTACCACTCCTCCCAACCCCCCTGCCACTCCTCCCGACCCCCCTACCACTCCTGCCGAACCCCAGACCCCTCCTCCCGACCCCCTACCACTCCTCCCAACCCCCCTACCACTCCTCCCAACCCCCCTACCACTCCTCCCAATCCCCATACCACTCCTGCCGACCCCCTACCCCTCCTCCCGACCCCCTACCACTCCTCCCAACCCCCCTACCACTCCTCCCAACCCCCCTACCACTCCTCCCAATCCCCATACCACTCCTGCCCGACCCCCCTACCCCTCCTCCCGACCCCCCTACCACTCCTCCCAACCCCCTACCACTCCTCCCAACCCCCCTACCACTCCTCCCAACCCCCCTACCACTCCTCACAACCCCGCTACCACTCCTCCCGACCCCCTACTACTCCTTCGAACCCCCTACCACTCCTCCCAACCCCACTACCCCTCCTCCCAACCCCCCTACCACTCCTCCCAACCCCCCTACCACTCCTCCCAACCCCCCTACCACTCCTCCGAACCCCTACCACTCCTCCCAACCCCCCTACCACTCCTCCCAACCCCACTACCCCTCCTCCCAACCCCCTACAACTCCTCCCAACCCCCCTACCACTCCTCCCACCCCCTACCACTCCTCCCGATCCCCTACCACTCCTCCAGTCCCCCCTGCCACTCCTCCCGACCCACCTACCACTCCTCCCGACCCCCCTACCACTCCTCCATAACCCCCTACCACTCCTCCCAACCCCCTACCCCTCCTCCCAACCCCACTACCACTCCTCCCGACCACCCTACCACTCCTCCCGACCCCCCTACCACTCCTCCCAACCCCCCTACCCCTCCTCCCAACCCCCCTACCCATCCTCCCGACCACCCTACCACTCCTCCCGACCCCCCTACCACTCCTCCCGACCACCCTAACAATCCTCCCAACCCCCTACCACTCCTCCCAACCCCCAACCCCCCTACCACTCCTCCCAACCCCCTTACCACTCCTCTCAAACCCCCAACCCCTGCCACTCCTCCCAATCCCCATACCACTCCTCCCAACCCCCCTACCACTACTCCCAACCCCCCTACCACTCCTCCCAACCCCCCTGCCACTCCTCCCGACCCCCTACCACTCCTGCCCGACCCCCAGACCACTCCTCCCGACCCCCCTACCACTCCTCCCAACCCCCCTACCACTCCTCCCAACCCCCCTACCACTCCTCCCAACCCCCTACCACTCCTCCCAATCCCCATACCACTCCTCCCAACCCCCTACCACTCCTCCCAACCCCCTACCACTCCTCCCAACCCCCCTACCACTCCTCCCAACCCCCCTACCACTCCTCCCAACCCCCCTACCACTCCTCCCAACCCCCTACCCCTCCTCCCAATCCCCCTACCCCTCCTCCCAACCCCCCTACCACTCCTCCCAACCCCCTACCACTCCTCCCAACCCCCCTACCACTCCTCCCAACCCCCTACCACTCCTCCCAACCCCCCTACCCCTCCTCCCAATCCTCCTACCACTCCTCCCAACCCCCTGCCACTCCTCCCAATCCCCATACCACTCCTCCCAACCCCCCTACCACTCCTCCCAACCCCCCTACCACTCCTCCCAACCCCCTACCACTCCTCCCAACCCCCCTACCACTCCTCCCAACCCCCCTACCCCTCCTCCCAACCCCCCTACCACTCCTCCCAATCCCCATACCACTCCTCCCAACCCCCTACCACTCCTCCCAACCCCCTACCACTCCTCCCAACCCCCCTACCACTCCTCCCAACCCCCCTACCCCTCCTCCCAATCCCCCTACCACTCCTCCCAACCCCCTACCCCTCCTCCCAACACCCCTACCACTCCTCCCAACCCCCCTACCACTCCTCCCAACCCCCCTACCACTCCTCCCGACCCCCTACCACTCCTGCCAAACCCCAGACCCCTCCTCCCGACCCCCTACCACTCCTCCCAACCCCCCTACCACTCCTCCCAACCCCCTACCACTCCTCCCAACCCCCCTACCACTCCTCCCAATCCCCATACCACTCCTGCCGAACCCCCTACCCCTCCTCCCGACCCCCCTACCACTCCTCCCAACCCCGCTACCACTCCTCCCAACCCCCCTACTACTCCTCCCGAAACCCCCTACCACTCCTCCCAACCCCACTACCCCTCCTCCCAACCCCCCTACCACTCCTCCCAACCCCCCTACCACTCCTCCCAACCCCCCTACAACTCCTCCCAACCCCCCTACCACTCCTCCCACCCCCTACCACTCCTCCCGATCCCCCTACCACTCCTCCAGTCCCCCTGCCACTCCTCCCGACCCCCCTACCACTCCTCCCAGACCCCCCTACCACTCCTCCCGACCCCCTACCACTCCTCCCAACCCCCTACCCCTCCTCCCAACCCCACTACCACTCCTCCCGACCACCCTACCACTCCTCCCGACCCCCCTACCACTCCTCCCAACCCCCCTACCCCTCCTCCCAACCCCCCTACCCATCCTCCCGACCACCCTACCACTCCTCCCGACCCCCTACCACTCCTCCCGACCACCCTAACAATCCTCCCAACCCCCTACCACTCCTCCCAACCCCCAACCCCCCTACCACTCCTCTCAAGCCCCCAACCCCCTGCCACTCCTCCCAATCCCCATACCACTCCTCCCAACCCCCCTACCACTACTCCCAACCCCCCTACCACTCCTCCCAACCCCCTGCCACTCCTCCCGACCCCCCTACCACTCCTGCCGAACCCCAGACCCACTCCTCCCGACCCCCCTACCACTCCTCCCAACCCCCCTACCCCTCCTCCCAACCCCCCTACCACTCCTCCCAACCCCTACCACTCCTCCCAATCCCCATGCCACTCCTCCCAACCCCCCTACCCACTCCTCCCAACCCCCTACCACTCCTCCCAACCCCCTACCACTCACTCCCAACCCCCCTACCACTCCTCCCAACCCCCCTACCCCTCCTCCCAATCCCCCTACCCCTCCTCCCAACCCCCCTACCCCTCCTCCCAACCCCCCTACCACTCCTCCCAACCCCCCTACCACTCCTCCCAACCCCCCTACCACTCCTCCCAACCCCCCTACCCCTCCTCCCAGTCCTCCCTACCCCTCCTCCCAACCCCCTGCCACTCCTCCCAATCCCCATACCACTCCTCCCAACCCCCCTACCACTCCTCCCAACCCCCCTACCACTCCTCCCAACCCCCTACCACTCTCCCAACCCCCCTACCACTCCTCCCAATCCCCCTACCACTCCTCCCAACCCCCTACCCCTCCTCCCAACCCCCCTACCACTCCTCCCAACCCCCCTACCACTCCTCCCAACCCCCCTACCACTCCTCCCAACCCCCCTACCCCTCCTCCCCAATCCCCCTACCACTCCTCCCAACCCCCCTGCCACTCCTCCCAATCCCCATACCACTCCTCCCAACCCCCCTACCACTCCTCCCAACCCCCTACCACTCCTCCCAACCCCCTACCCCTCCTCCCAACCCTCCTACTCCTCCTCCCAACCCCCTACCACTCCTCCCAACCCCCTACCACTCCTCCCAACCCCCTACCACTCCTCCGAACCCCCTACCACTCCTCCCGACCCCCCTACCACTCCTCCCAACCCCCTACCACTCCTCCCAACCCCCCTACCACTCCTCCCAACCCCCTACCACTCCTCCCAACCCCTACCACTCCTCCCAACCCCCTACCACTCCTCCCAACCCCCCTACCACTCCTCCCAACCCCCCTACCACTCCTCCCAACCCCCTACCACTCCTCCGACCCCCTACCACTCCTCCCGACCCCCTACCACTCCTCCCAACCCCCCTACCCCTCCTCCCAACCCCACTACCACTCCTCCCGACCACCCTACCACTCCTCCCGACCCCCCTACCACTCCTCCCAACCCCCACTACCCCTCCTCCCAACCCCCCTACCCATCCTCCCGACCACCCTACCACTCCTCCCGACCCCCTACCACTCCTTCCGACCACCCTAACAATCCTCCCAACCCCCTACCACTCCTCCCAACCCCCAACCCCCCTACCACTCCTCCCAACCCCCTTACCACTCCTCTCAGACCCTCAACCACCCCTCCTCCCAATCCCCCTACCACTCCTCCCCAGCCCCCCTGCCCTCCTCCAGCCCCCTACCACTCCTCCCGATCCCCCTACCACTCCTCCGTCCCCCTGCCCTCCTCCCAGCCCCCAACCCTCCTCATCCACTCCCTCAGACCCCTCAACCCCCCTGCCCTCCTCCCAACCCCCCTACCACTCCTCCCAACCCCCCTACCACTCATCCCAACCCCTTCTACCACTCCATCCCAACCCCCTACCACTCCTCCCAATCCCCCTACCACTCCTCCCAACCCTCCTACCACTCCTCCCAACCCCCTACCACTCACTCCCAATCCCCCTACCACTCCTCCCTACCCCCTACCACTCACTCCCAACCCCCTACCACTCCTCCCAACCCCCCTACCCCTCCTCCCAACCCCCCTACCACTCCTCCCAACCCCCTCTACCACTCCTCCCAATCCCCCTACCACTCCTCCCAATCCCCCTACCACTCCTCCCATCCCCCTGCCACTCCTCCCTAACCCCCCTACCACTCCTCCCACATCCCCCTACCACTCCCTCCCAACCCCCCTACCACTCTCTCCCAACCCCCCTACCACTCCCTCCCAATCCCCCCTACCACTCCTCCCAACCCCCTACCACTCCTCCCAACCCCCTACCACTCCTCCCAGCCCCCCTACCGCTCCTCCCCAATCCACCCTACCACTCCTCCCAGCCCCCCTACCACTCCTCCCCAACACCCCTACCACTCCTCCCAATCCCCCTACCACTCCTCCCAACCCCCTACCACTCCTCCCAACCCCTACCACTCCTCCCAAATCCCCCTACCACTCCTCCCAACCCCCCTACCACTCCTCCCAACCCCCCTACCACTCCTCCCAACCCCCTACCACTCCTCCCAACCCCCTACCACTCCTCCCAACCCCCCTACCACTCCTCCCAACCCCCT
>NW_027015941.1:0-10722 GCF_036934945.1 Oncorhynchus masou masou | reverse complement strand
ATTCTAGTGTCTAACCCCACTAGAATGGGTGCAGCCATAATTGGTGCAGTAGATATGTACAACTGATATCAACTGGAGGTCAGAACCATGTCCACCCTCTTCTGAAAAATATTTGATCCAGTCTAGGGACATGGATGAGAATACATCTGCTCTGACAGATATTGGATCCAGTCTAGGGACATGGATGAGAATACATCTGCTCTGACAGATATTTGATCCAGTCTAGGGACATGGATGAGAATACATCTGCTCTGACAGATATTTGATCCAGTCTAGGGACATTGATGAGAATACATCTGCTCTGACAGATATTTGATCCAGTCTAGGGACATGGATGAGAATACATCTGCTCTGACAGATATTTGATCCAGTCTAGGGACATGGATGAGAATACATCTGCTCTGACAGATATTTGATCCAGTCTAGGGACATGGATGAGAATACATCTGCTCTGACAGATATTTGATCCAGTCTAGGGACATTGATGAGAATGCATCTGCTCTGACAGATATTTTATCCAGTCTAGGGACATTGATGAGAATACATCTGCTCTGACAGATATTTGATCCAGTCTAGGGACATTGATGAGAATACATCTGTTCTGACAGATATTTGATCCAGTCTAGGGACATGGATGAGAATACATCTGCTCTGACTGCACACAAGCCATAGATGAGGTACACCCACAGCGCAGTACATAACCATTTGGAGTCCAGTTTTCACAGATACAGTGTCAGGCACTGTGCTGTTCTGTCTACCTGATACCCGCCTGAAGAATTTGTATGTTTAAGATAATGACTAAATAATGACTAAAGTATTCCACCCTGACACCATATAATTGTATGAAATGTGTTAGAGTCATAATCCAATAATGTGTGTGACTAGACTTTTTTAAGACTAGGCCATTGTGTTACTATTTCGCAGTATGAGCAGGGTATAGTTGAGACATTCAAGGACAACTGAACTGTCGACTTGTGATAACGGTGAAACTAATAACTGGAAAGAGGCCTCCCCACCCTAGGGAGGAGAGCAACTGTTAGAAACGGCTTGCAGAAGATGATGAAACATGTTGCAGAAGGGTGATAAACAATGTATGTGAACTTTGGAAAAATACAGCCCACCTAAAGAGAGGTGGAGTTTCTACCGATGTGAGTTCATTTGTGTGTGTGTGCTATAAAAAGATTGTGTTCTCATTTTGAAGTCAGAGCGCTCTCTGAATAAAGTATTGATCTATTGCAGACTGGGACTTTGTCTAATTCTTCACTAACCAGAGCCTTACAACCTCTGGGAATTGGTCAAAGCTTGAATGATAGTTGAGTTCAACCACTGAGATAGCAAAATTCAGTGCAGCTCATCGGTGTAGCTAATCGGTGCAGCTCATTGGTGCAGCTCATAGGACCATCAGTGCAGCTCATAGGAACATCGGTGCAGCTCATAGGAACATCGGTGCAGCTCATAGGAACATCGGTGCAGCTCATAGGAACATCGGAGCAGCTCATAGGAACATCAGTGCAGCTCATAGGAACATCGGTGCAGCTCATAGGAACATCGGTGCAGCTCATAAGAACATCGCTGCAGCTCATCGGTACAGCTCATCGCTGCAGCTCATCGGTACAGCTCATCGCTGCAGCTCATCGGTACAGCTCATCGCTACAGCTCATCGGTACAGCTCATTGCTGCAGCTCATCGGTACAGCTCATCGCTGCAGCTCATCGGTACAGCTCATCACTGCAGCTCATCGGTACAGCTCATCGCTGCAGCTCATCGGTACAGCTCATCGCTGCAGCTCACACACAAGTGGAGGTGAAGTGGAATGAATCTATGGCCAATAAAACTTTGTGGGGTTTTCTCACTGACCTCAAGGCCCTTTTTCTTTTGTAAATCACGGGAGATTTACAAATCCAATACGTGACCTGGATAGTTCTGTAATCAACCTGCTTTCCATGTCACCTTTCTTAACATTATTGAGAAGTTTTTAGGGCTTAATGCTTCATTTAAAGAAAACAGACACTGAATGTAGTTAGAAAGCCTGGTATTTGAGAAGAAGTGAATGAGATACATTCATATATTATCCTCACTGACTTTAGGACCTCTGAAAGAGAGGAGATATGATGACCCAAATACCTCACGGTCATTGACCATACCTCTCCTCTGTCTCTCCCTATCCCTCCATTCTCCCCCACCAACACATTTCTCCCCCACCCTGCTCTTCCCCCCTCTCTTCCTCCTCTCTCCCCCACCCTGCTCTTCCTCCCTCTCTTCCTCCTCTCTCCCCCACCCTGCTTTCCCCCTCTCTTCCTCCTCTCTCCCCCCACCCTGCTCTTCCCCCTCTCTTCCTCCTCTCTCCCCCACCCTGCTCTTCCCCCCTCTCTTCCTCCTCTCTCCCCCACCCTGCTCTTCCCCCTCTCTTCCTCCTCTCTCCCCCACCCTGCTTTCCCCCTCTCTTCCTCCTCTCTCCCCCACCCTGCTTTCCCCCCTCTCTTCCTCCTCTCTCTCCCCCACCCTGCTCTTCCCCCTCTCTTCCTCCTCTCTCCCCCACCCTGCTCTTCCCCCTCTCTTCCTCCTCTCTCCCCCCACCATGCTCTTCCCCCTCTCTTCCTCCTCTCTCCCCCACCCTGCTTTCCCCCCCTCTCTTCCTCCTCTCTCCCCCACCCTGCTCTTCCCCCTCTCTTCCTCCTCTCTCCCCCACCCTGCTTTCCCCCCTCTCTTCCTCCTCTCTCCCCCACCCTGCTCTTCCCCCTCTCTTCCTCCTCTCTCCCCCCACCCTGCTTTCCCCCCCTCTCTTCCTCCTCTCTCCCCCACCCTGCTCTTCCCCCTCTCTTCCTCCTCTCTCCTCCACCCTGCTCTTCCCCCCTCTCTTCCTCCTCTCTCTCCCCCACCCTGCTTTCCCCCTCTCTTCCTCCTCTCTCCTCCACCCTGCTCTTCCCCCTCTCTTCCTCCTCTCTCCCCCACCCTGCTCTTCCCCCTCTCTTCCTCCTCTCTCCCCCACCCTGCTCTCCCCCTCTCTTCCTCCTCTCTCCCCCACCCCTGCTCTTCCCCCTCTCTTCCTCCTCTCTCCCCCACCCTGCTCTTCCCCCTCTCTTCCTCCTCTCTCCCCCACCCTGCTTTCCCCCCCTCTCTTCCTCCCTCTCTCCCCCACCCTGCTCTTCCCCCTCTCTTCCTCCTCTCTCCCCCACCCTGCTTTCCCCCCTCTCTTCCTCCTCTCTCCCCCACCCTGCTCTTCCCCCTCTCTTCCTCCTCTCTCCTCCACCCTGCTCTTCCCCCTCTCTTCCTCCTCTCTCCCCCACCCTGCTCTTCCCCCTCTCTTCCTCCTCTCTCCCCCACCCTGCTCTTCCCCCTCTCTTCCTCCTCTCTCCCCCACCCTGCTCTTCCCCCCTCTCTTCCTCCTCTCTCCCCCACCCTGCTTTCCCCCTCTTCCTCCTCTCTCCCCCCACCCTGCTCTCCCTCTCTCTTCCTCCTCTCTCCCCCACCCTGCTCTTCCCCCTCTCTTCCTCCTCTCTCCCCCACCCTGCTTTCCCCCTCTCTTCCTCCTCTCTCCTCCACCCTGCTCTTCCCCCTCTCTTCCTCCTCTCTCCCCCACCCTGCTTTCCCCTCCTCTCTTCCTCCTCTCTCCCCCACCCTGCTCTCCCCCCTCTCTTCCTCCTCTCTCCTCCACCCTGCTCTTCCCCCCTCTCTTCCTCCTCTCTCCCCCACCCTGCTTTCCCCCCCTCTCTTCCTCCTCTCAACAGAAGATGACATTCCGGTGGGGAGCAGCAGAGTGAAGAGGTCTGGATTGGGGTGTAGGGGTGTAAGTCTGAGAGCCTGATGAGTCAGTCAATCATATTTTAGAACAGACAGAGAACCACACCACTGGCGCCACATCAGTACAGAGCAGAGAGGCTAGAGAGGGGAGGGTTACACACAGGCATACAGGCAGGCACACACACACACACACACACACACACACACACACACACACACACACACACACACACACACACACACACACACACATATACACACACACACACACACACACACACACACACACACACACACACACACACACACACACACGCACACACACACACACAGAGTACCCTGTCCGCACCACAGAGGAACCACTGGTCTGTACTGGAGAACAGATGTCAGAGTGAATGGTTTATGCTCCATGGTGAACTGCCTGGAGTCACACAGCAATCCTTTTCCATTCTTCAGTCTGTGTTTACATACAACATGTACCATCCTTCACACATCAAACAGACATCCAACCACAAAAAGGGTTGGCAAAGAGACAAAGCAGAACGTTGCCTTTTAGCCAGCATGAAACAAAGAAAAAAGATGAATGGGTGTTAGATTAGAATCTCCATGTTTTTGTGGAGATTCATAACTATCCTGGGGTTTGTTATTAGCTTTATCAGAGAGACAGAGGGGGAGTGAGAGAGGACAGAGAGAGAGAGACAGAGAGAGGTAGAGAGAGAGAGGGAAGAGAGAGAGGACAGAGGAGGGGGAAGAGAGACAGAGAGACAGAGAGAGAGAGACAGAGGGGGAAGAGAGAGAGAGGACAGAGAGAGAGAGAGAGACAGAGAGACAGAGAGAGAGAGAGAGAGGGGGAAGAGAGAGGACAGAGAGGGGGAGAGACAGAGAGAGAGAGAGACAGAGAGAGAGAAAGAGAGGACAGAGAGGGGGGAAGAGGGAGAGAGGAAGAGAGAGGACAGAGAGAGGGCCAGAGACAGAGAGAGAGACAGAGAGACAGAGAGAGAGAGAGAGAGAGAGACAGAGAGAGGTGACGGACTGTCTGTGTGTTCTTTAGAGGTGTTTTGAACACTGGGGCAGGATATTTATTTATGGGTAAGAGGACTCCAAGGTGCTCATGGGATGAGACAGATATTCTAAAAATAATAATTGAGATGACACATAATCCCTTCTAACACTGATACCTGTGATCCCATTTCTCTTGTCTAAACCCTGGTTCTCTGCCAAAAGGAAAGGGGGATACCTAGTCAGTTGCACAACTGGGCTGGTTTCAATTCAAATGTGTCTTCCAGTTTAACCCAACCCCTCTGAATCAGACTGTCAGGCTCGGTAACAGAAGGTTCGAACCCTGTGAGTCTTAAATAGCTCATGATAATCTCTCCTGTTGACGAGAAAGAGACAGGTGTGTTGTATCTCCATGACGACCAGGCCCAGGCCCTCACACAGACACAGCCACTCACTGACAGACACACAGACAGCCCTACATTCCTGCTGGAGACATAAAGTACATTGTGAATGACAGGGAATAACACAGGGATAACTAGCCTTCTGGTCCAGCCTGTGGAGAGAAGGAAATGGAATGTATTCCGTATGGGGGGCTGGAAAGAGGGAATTCATTAGTTCCAGAATCTTCTAGGGAAGTGAGGTATGATGAGCCAAAGGGGTAAGTTGAGGAACCCTTGTTTCTAGGAAACCATAGACAAAATGTCTAATTTGATATAATATATATATATTTTTTGGTTGTATTTTAACCCCTTTTTTCCTGATATCCAATTGTGATCTGGTCTTATCGCTTCAACTCCCCACCGCGGAGTCATGAGGTCAAGTCATGAGTCCTCCGCCAGACCAAGTTTCTTAACACCCGCCCGCTTAACCCGGAAGCGTCGTTACACCGTTCAACCGATGACGAGGAAGCCACAAAGAGTCGCTACAGTGCGATGAGCCAAGTAAAGCCCCCTGACCAAACCCTCCTCTAACCCGGAGGACGCTGGGCCAATTGTGCACCGCCTATGGGACTCAGGTCACGGCTGGTTGTGACACAGCCTGGGATTGAACCGAGTCTGTAGTGACGCCTCAAGTGTGGGCTAATATAGTAAAAATGTTATCATTGGGGTAAGTTGTGTCAATGGGTGAGCCAATGGCAAGTTGAGCAAGTGTTGTCTTCCCAGGCGTAATGCAAGGCATTATCTCGAGGATATGAAGTAAAAACAAGGCCTGGCCTATTGAAAAGTGTAAATGTGTTTGTTAGGTGTTAAGCCTGTGTTGAAAGATGCTTAAAGAGGCCTCCCATGTGGCGCAATGCATCGTCTAAGGCACTGCATGCTAGAGGCATCTGCTGGGTTTGATCCTTGGAAGGGCGCCCCCATGAGGCACTGCACAATTGGTTAGGGGAGGTTTGGTCTGCCTGGATGTCCTTGTCCTATCGCTCTCTAGCAGCTCCTTGTGCGGTTACATGCACGCTGACTCCGGTCTCCGGCTGTACAGTGTTTCCCCCGAAACACTGTGTTTGAAATGAAGTAAAACGATAATCCGTTCAGTTGTGCTGGGTAACGTCAGGAGAAGAGGTCCCTTTGCATCCCTTTGAGATGTTCAGTAGAAGTTGTGAATCAACGTTGAATTTTAAAAGCCTGTTACATTAAAATGACTAAATTACATTTTTATTATGAATAAAGACTTGCTAAAGTGCCCAAATTCTTGATATTGACGTGTCGCTCTGTGACTTCTAGGAAGATTTTAACCCATTTAAACCCCACATTTCTCCAAGTTCTCATCGTCATTGTAAAGCTCCAGTTATTTTGTTGCTTTGACAAAGTCATTTTGGGGTGACAGGTTTGGGCTAATATCAAATCAAATCAAATGTTATTTAGCAGATGTTAATGCGAGTGTAGCGAAATGCTTGTGCCTCTAGTTCCGACAATGCAGTAATAACCAACGAGTAATCGAACCTAACAATTCCACAACTACTACCTTATACACACAAGTGTAAAGGGATAAAGAATATGTACATAAAGATATATGAATGAGTGATGGTACAGAACGGCATAGGCAAGATGCAGTAGATGGTATCGAGTACAGTATATACATATGAGATGAGTAATGTAGGGTATGTAAACAAAGTGCCATAGTTTAAAGTGGCTAGTGATACATGTATTACATAAAGATTCAGTAGATGATATAGAGTACAGTATATATTGGTTCGAGCATTGGGCCAGTAACCGAAAGGTTGCTAGATCGAATCCACGAGCTGACAAGATAAACATCTGTCATTCTGCCCCTGACCAGGTCACTTGACCCACTGTTCCTAAGCTGTCATTGTAAATAAGAATTTGTTCTTAACTGACTTGCCTGGTTTAATCATTCGGAAAATTATTATTCATATCAATGATTCATCTAATGAAATGTCTGTCTCCCTCTTTTGTGAACTGAGCTTGTCGAGCATAACACATTAGCCATAGATTTACAGGCTAGAAATGTTTGTACAATAAATAAGTAATTTAAAGCTTGCATTCAATTGCCCCTTCCTGTTGTACACAAAAAGCTTCAATTCCCTCTGTCACAAGGGGATTTATGGCTGATTTAAGAAGAAATCATCAACCCTGTTAAGGTCAACCCTGTTAAGGTCGGGTCAACCCTGTTACGGTCAACCCTGTTAAGGTCAACCCTGTTAAAGGTCAACCCTGGTCAACCCTGTTAAGGTCAACCCTGTTAAGGTCCTGTTTACGGTCAACCCTGTTAAGGTCAACTCTATTACTTTATTTGGCACTTAATAGGCAGTTACTATTGTATTTTTATTTAACCTCTTGAGATGGGAGAATGTGTTTATTTAATTAAGTTGCTCTTTATGAAAAAATATTAAAATCAGGTGAAATAAAACTTTTTTTTTTAATGAAGCTACACTGTACCTTAAGGAATTTGATGGAACGACCCAGCTCTCAGCCACTGATAGGCCGTGAGGCTAAAGACCACACGGCTCCCAAAGACTAAAGACACACCCAGCTCCCAGCCACTGATAGGCCGATAAAGGCTCCCAGTCACTGATAGGCCGTGAGGCTAAGACCACACCCAGCTCCCAGCACTGATAGGCCGTGAGGCTCCCAGTCCCAGTCACTGATAGGCTGTTAGGCTAATGGAGGTTGTTAGGCTAATGTGTGAGGCTAAATACTAAGGGTTTCGTTTTTGTTTCATTCAGGAAGAAGGGAAGATCCATTTCACTTTTCATCCCAAGTGCTAGTCGTGAGTGGTGCCAAACCAGCAGATGTATAATAACTACCACGACTTAATATTGTAGTATTATTCCACACACACGCCTGTGATACTGTCACAACATTATCTGGGAATTAATGGAATTACATACAACAACGTGAAGGAGGGTGAACTGGACTGTTGGAATGTCCCCGAAGAGGAAGGTTGTGTGTGTTGTGTGTGTGTGTGTGTGTGTGTGTGTGTGTGTGTGTGTGTGTGTGTGTGTGTGTTTCCATGATTCTGGGTGTGCTGTATACACTGAGCCACACAGTTAGAGTTAAACAATGCTTCTGTTTTGATTTACAGTGACAGCACAAATACAACAAATCTCTCTCACACTGATCCTTCTACTTTGAGCTTTTCCTTTTCCTCCCTCTCTGTCTCTGGGAGTAGAGTGGTTGTCTTTCCATGGTTGTGCAAAGAAAGCTCTCCAGTGAAGTGTGGAGGAACGGCTGTGACTGTCTGTGAGTGTGACTGTGTGTGTGTGTGTGTGTGTGTGTGTGTGTGTGTGTGTGTGTGTGTGTGTGTGTGTGTGTGTGTGTGTGTGTGTGTGTGTGTGTGTGTGTGTGTGCGTGTGTGACTGCACACAGTCATAAAATAACTGAAAACATTAATAAAGCCACTGTACAACGTGGCACGGTCCTACAACACTGTAATTCACCACAGACTTATTGCTCTGATTTTTATTGAGCATTTATTTTTAAATAAGAATAAAACTCCATAAAATATCCAATTAAAGAAACAAATAGTAAAAACTTAATTGACTTGTAACATCAGGGTCATGGCAACATTGAAAACGAATCATCAGGGAGTGAGGTCACCCTCCAATGATAGACAAGGGGAGGTGTTGACTGTGAGTCATTCACCAATGATAGACAAGGGGGAGGTGTTGACTGTGAGTCATTCACAATGATAGACAAGGGGAGGTGTTGACATTCCCCAATGATAGACAAGAGCTAGGTGTTGGCAGTTGGTCTTTTATTCTTTTGACATTAAAGTGTATTAATAGGTTTAAATTGTTGAGATTTGAGCTCAGCTTTTAATTCAACAGAGGTATGTCATTCAAGATTAAATCTGGAATCAATGGAAAGATAACTAATAAAGTACATCTGAAGTGGTCCATGACATCTTTCTGTTTCAATCGTTGAATGGTAGCAGATCTATCAAGGTGACTTCACTGTTTTCATGTTTTCAGGACATAAGAACAAGCCATGCCTCTGAGGAGGACAAAGACTCTCCCAAGAGCCTGTAGAACTGCAGTGCCCACACAGACACAGACACTATAACATACACACACAGGGCCATGCCATCTCAACACCAGAGAAACTAAGCAGCCATGTTGTTATCAGACTGGGGCACGTTAAGAGAGAGAGCGTTATTTGAAAGCCGGTAATAGGAACCAGATTGCTCCTTTAATTAGCGCGTCTCAGTGTGACACTATGCTCCATTATCCTGCTGCCTACAGCTACAACATGTGGAAACAAGCCCAGCCATAGGAAGTGATGTTGGAGGAACCGGTCTAGACGGAGGGACATGGATGTCGAGAGGACCACGGGGGTCTAGACGGAGGGACATGGATGTCGAGAGGACCACGGGGGTCTAGACGGAGGGACATGGATGTCGAGAGGACCACGGGGTCTAGACGGAGGGACATGGATGTCGAGAGGACCACGGGGGTCTAGACGGAGGGACATGGATGTCGAGAGGACCACGGGGGTCTAGATGGGGCTGTGGAGGGAGAAGAATCAATAGCACCACTCACACAGTTCTCAACTTGTCACAGAAGGAGACAGAGACGTTTTGAACAGGTTTTCACCAGGATTAGGGAAAGATTTCCTCAAAATGAAGAAAACTATCAGACTCCTACTGCTCCTTGCATGGCCAGTCAACAGATTGTCATAACTTGTTGTAATGGGATATATTAGGCAGTTGTTATGACAACATTATGGCTTGATGATGATGGTTGTTACAATTACCTACTGCTGTAGGATACAGCCTATAAAGTAGGAGTGTGTCTTTGTTTAAGCATGGCCCCATCTCATTGCCTTGGTGCATTTGCACAAAGCTCATTTAGGACAATATTGTCATCCTGACCCGTAGTACGAGACAGGGGAGGAAGTTAGCCTAGCGGTGAAGAGCGTTGGGCTAGTAACCAGAAGGTCGAATCCCCGAGCTGGCAAGGTGGATAAATCTATGATTTTGTTGCCTGGGTGCAGATGGCGTGGATGTCCGTCAAGGCAGCCCCCCTCTCTGATTCAGAGGGGTTGGGTTAAATGAGGAAGACACATTTCAGTTCAATGCATTCGGCTGTACAACTGACCATTCTCTCCGAACAAGGAGGTTAAAACATGTAACATGAACATCCACATCATCCACCTCTCTCCACCAGTCAATGGTTTGGAATGTAGTGAAATAGAGGTCGAGGTAAAGGGTCTCTCATGTCACACTGCTTCATCAACATCCTGGAGAGCACCACTCAAATCCCACACAGCTGTGTCAACACCACGGAGTAGAATAAGCATTCAGAAAGAGATACCTAAATCATTAATGCAAGGCAGTGTGTGTGGCCGTCGTTGTATGGCTGGTCTGGCACATTCGGGTCTGGCACATTCATGTCTCGCCGCAGTGGTAACAAACTTGATTTTCTTGCAACAGTAACACAAGCTAGAGGGCAATCTTTACCTAAAACACACACAGACAAAGACCTTGAAAAGTGCCTCCCGAGTGGCTCAGTGGTCTAAGGCA
>NW_027015940.1:0-10723 GCF_036934945.1 Oncorhynchus masou masou | reverse complement strand
GGCGGCCAGCTGATAGAGGGCAACCAGCTGATAGAGGGTGACCAGCTGATAGAGGGTGACCAGCTGAAAGAGCGTGACCAGCTGAGAGAGGGCGACCAGCTGATAAGAGGGCAACCAGCTGATAAAGCGATCAGCTGATAGAGCGCGACCAACTGATAGAGGGCGACCAACTGATAGAGGGCGACCAACTGAAAGAGCGGGACCAGCTGATAGAGGGCGACCAGCTGATAGAGGGCGACCAGCTGATAGAGGGCGACCAGCTGATAGAGGGCAACCAGCTGATAGAGGGCAACCAGCTGAAAGAGGGCGACCAGCTGATAGAGGACGACCAGCTGATAGAGGGCGACCAGCTGAGAGAGGGCGACCAACTGAAAGAGCGGGACCAGCTGATAGAGGGCGACCAGCTGATAGAGGGCGACCAGTGATAGAGGGCGATCAGCTGATAGAGGGCGACCAGCTGATAGAGGGCGACCAGCTGATAGAGGGCAACCAGCTGATGAAGAGGGCGACCAGCTGATAGAGGGCGACCAGCTGATAGAGGCGACCAACTGAAAGAGCGTGACCAGCTGACAAAGGATGACCAACTCAAAGAGTGCGACCAGCTGATAGAGGGCAACCAGCTGACAGAGGGCGACCAGTTGATAGAGGGCGACCAGCTGATAGAGGGCGACTCAGCTGATAGAGGGCGACCAGCTGATAGAGGGCGACCAGCTGATAGAGGGCGGCCAGCTGATAGAGGGCGGCCAGCTGATAGAGGGCGACCAGCTGATAGAGGGCGACCAGCTGATAGAGGGTGACCAGCTGAAAGAGCGTGACCAGCTGACAAAGGATGACCAATCAAAGAGTGCGACCAGCTGATAGAGGGCAACCAGCTAATAGAGGGCAACCAGCTGATAGAGGACGGCCAGCTGATAGAGGGCGTGGCCAGCTGATTGAGGGCAAGCAGCTGATAGAGGGCAACCAACTGATAGAGGTCAACCAGCTGATAGAGGGCGTGGCCAGCTGATTGAGGGAAAGCAGCTGATAGAGGGCAACCAACTGATAGAGGGCAACCAGCTGATAGAGGGCAACCAGCTGATAGAGGGCGTGGCCAGCTAATAGAGGGCGTGGCCAGCTGATAGAGGGCAACCAGCTGATAGAGGGCAACCAGCTGATAGAGGGCGGCCAGCTGATAGAGGGCGGCCAGCTGATAGAGGGCGGCCAGCTGATAGAGGGCGGCCAGCTGATAGAGGGCAACCAGCTGAAAGAGGGCGACCAGCTGATAGAGGACAACCAGCTGATAGAGGGCGACCAGCTGAAAGAGTGTGACCAGCTGATAAAGGGTGACCAATCAAAGAGTGCGACCAGCTGATAGAGGGCAACCAGCTGACAGAGGGCGACCAGTTGATAGAGGGCAACCAGCTGATAGAGGGCAACCAGCTGATAGAGGACGGCCAGCTGATAGAGGGCGTGGCCAGCTGATTGAGGGCAAACAGCTGATAGAGGGCAACCAACTGATAGAGGGCAACCAGCTGATAGAGGGCAACCAGCTGATAGAGGGCGTGGCCAGCTGATAGAGGGCAACCAGCTGATAGAGGGCAACCAGCTGATAGAGGGCAACCAGCTGATAGAGGGCAACCAGCGGATAGAGGGGTCCCAGCTGATAGAGGGCAACCAGCTGATAGAGGGCAACCAGCTGATAGAGGGCGGCCAGCTGATAGAGGGCGGCCAGCTGATAGAGGGCGACCAGCTGATAGAGGGCGGCCAGCTGATAGAGGGCGGCCAGCTGATAGAGGGCGACCAGCTGATAGAGGGCGACCAGCTGATAGAGGGCGACCAGCTGATAGAGGGGGCCCAGCTGATAGAGGGCAACCAGCTGATAGAGGACGGCCAGCTGATAGAGGGCGTGGCCAGCTGATTGAGGGCAAACAGCTGATAGAGGGCAACCAACTGATAGAGGGCAACCAGCTGATAGAGGGCAACCAGCTGATAGAGGGCAACCAGCTGATAGAGGGCGTGGCCAGCTGATAGAGGGCAACCAGCTGATAGAGGGCAACCAGCTGATAGAGGGCAACCAGCGGATAGAGGGGTCCCAGCTGATAGAGGGCAACCAGCTGATAGAGGGCAACCAGCTGATAGAGGGCGGCCAGCTGATAGAGGGCGGCCAGCTGATAGAGGGCGACCAGCTGATAGAGGGCGGCCAGCTGATAGAGGGCGGCCAGCTGATAGAGCGCGACCAGCTGATAGAGGGCGACCAGCTGATAGAGGGCGACCAGCTGATAGAGGGGGCCCAGCTGATAGAGGGCGACCAGCTGATAGAGGGGGCCCAACTGATAGAGGGCAACCAGCTGATAGAGGGCGACCAGCTGATAGAGGGGGCCCAGCTGATAGAGGGCGACCAGCTGATAGAGGGGGCCCAGCTGATAGAGGGGGCCCAGCTGATAGAGGGGGCCCAGCTGATAGAGGGGGCCCAGCTGATAGAGGGGGCCCAGCTGATAGAGGGCAACCAGCTAATAGAGGGCAACCAGCTAATAGAGGGGGCCCAGCTGATAGAGGGCGACCAGCTGATAGAGGGGGCCCAGCTGATAAAGGGCAACCAGCTGATAGAGGGCAACCAGCTGATAGAGGGGGCCCAGCTGATAGAGGGCGACCAGCTGATAGAGGGCAACCAGCACAGTTTCTTATCTCATGTTAGTGGGCACTGGGAAAGTGGACTGATCCTAATCCATACCCTACCCTACAGTAAGACGAACTCACTTACAAAACTCTGTTTGGGACGAGACTGACTTTATGACCAAAATTATGTCAATTTTGACATGAGAATTTATGTTTCTGACTCGATGCCACATAGAACCAACTTCTCTGGTTTTAAAAGGCCTATGGGGCAGTTGACCTTTAACACTGGTGTACTTGAGTTGCCTGCCTTTACTATCAGAGAGAGAGGGAGGGAGGGAGATCGCGGCTCAGTCTCTCTAGCGGCCCTAGCACCTCTGTTACCTGATCTGTGAATGAAGTGCAAATATAATTAGCCTCCTGGCTCAGCACATAGGAACAGGGGAGGGAGGGAGGGAGGGAGGGAGGGAGGGAGGGAGGGAGGGAGGAGGAGGGAGGGAGGGAGGGAAAAGAGAGAGAGAAAGAGAGAGAGAGAGAGAGAGAGAGAGAGAGAGAGAGAGAGAGAGAGAGAGAGAGAGAGAGCAGGAGGAGGAGGGTATGTGCAGGCTGCCCGGGCACCCTGGAGGCAACGGCGACCAGATGCACCGCGCTTCACAATGCAGCTAAAAATACAATGTTAACAGAAGAGATTAATTAAAATGAACATGGTTCAGTCTCTCTCTATCGCTCTGAAAACATTCTCTCACATACTGTTCAATCTCTTTCTTCCTTTTCCCCCGTCACTTATCTCTCTCTGTCTCTCTCTCTCTCTCTCTCTGCCTCTCTCTCTCTAGCTCTCTCTCTAGCTCTCTTTCTGTCTCTCTCTCTCTAGCTCTCTCGCTCTCTCTCCGTCTCTCTCTCTCTCTCTGTCTCTCTCTCTCTCTCTCTCTAGCTCTCTCTCTAGCTCTCTGACTCTCTCTCTCTGTCTCTCTCTCTCTCTGTCTCTCTCTCTGTCTCTCTCTCTAGCTCTCTCTCTCCGTCTCTCTCTCTCTCTCTCTCTCTCTCTAGCTCTCTTCCCCTCACCCTCCCTTTGTCAGCATAGTGACTAGCTACAGCCCTCGTCTGGATATCGAGCACTAGACAATAGACCCTACAACCAGTCAACCTTCCTATCTAATCTACATCAATCATATCTCACCTCATCATATCTAGTGTGTGTAAAGATACTGTGTGACTTCTCTCATCGCCGTACTTGCTAGGGTAAACACACAATCACATATCTCCAGGGCCATGGTTGCTTAGAAAAGGTTTTAACAAAATAATTAACAAACAAAAAAATTACTACAAAATTTACAAATAAATACATTGAATGATTTGATAACCACCTTCAAATCCCTTTTTATTTCCAGGGGGCCTGTGATTTGCAACACTTCAGTTCCTGGCACCGGGCCCCATGGAGGCGGAGTGACAAACACTCCACGTTGACATAGTTTGCTCCTTTAATCACTCTCTCGTGGAACCCCCAAGCCACAGGTATATAACATGGAACACACACACACACACACACACACACACACACACACACACACAGCCAGGGCTCTCCTCCTAAATGAGTCTGTAGAAACACGGAAAATATGTTTGATTGTAATTCATTTGCCGTGCGCATCGCTTCCTACATCATAGGGGGGGGGGTGATCCATACAGAACGCCTTGGGGACCCCGATGGAGTCTCGTTCTGCTCCAAATCCCCAAAACAAACTGTCACGCTCGGCGTTCTCTCTTGCTGTGTCAGACAAACACTCAGAGACAGACAGAGACAGACAGACACCCAGAGACAGACATACACCCAGAGACCCAGAGACAGACAGAGACCCAGAGACAGACAGACACACACAGACACAGACAGAAAACACACCCAGAGACAGACAGAGACATACCCAGAGACAGACAGAGACACACCCAGAAACAAAGAGACACACCCAGAGACAGACAGAGAGACACACTCAGAGAAAGACAGAGAGACACACCCAGAGACAGACAGAGACACACCCCGAGACAGACAGAAAAACACACCCAGAGACAGACAGAGACAGACAGAGACACACTCAGAGACAGACAGAGACAGACAGAGACACACCCAGTGACAGAGAGAGACAGACAGAGACAGACAGAGACACCCAGAGACAGACAGAGACACACCCAGAGACAGAGACAGACAGAGACACACCCAGAGACAGACAGAGGCAGACAGAGACACCCAGAGACACCCAGAGACAGACAGAGACACCCAGAGACAGACAGAGACAGAGAGAGACAGACAGAGACACCCAGAGACAGACAGAGACACACCCAGAGACAGACAGAGACACACCCAGAGACAGACAGAGACACACTCAGAGACAGACGGAGACAGAAAGAGACAGATAAGAGAGACAGACAAAGACAGACAGAGACACCCAGAGACAGAGAGAGACAGACAGAGACAGACAGAGACACCCAGAGACAGACAGAGACACACCCAGAGACAGACAGAGACACACCCAGAGACAGACAAAGACACACTCAGAGACAGACGGAGACAGAAAGAGACAGATAAGAGAGACAGACAAAGACAGACAGAGACACCCAGAGACAGTTTCAGTAGTGACACTCAGAGGATTTCTCCAACAACATCCCTGTGTGAAACCAGGCCATTAGATCCTCCACAGGACGCCAACTGGTTGAGTCAACCAATTTATACATCATTTGAACCCCCCCAAAAAATGCCAGGTTTTCCCTTCTCATGATGTTGAAACAATGTGGTAAAACTAACTGGATTTGCAAAAAATCATCAAAGTAAAGGAATTTCATCAATTTCTGTTGCCATTCAACTTCTCACAGAAATTCAACTGCGGTGGTTCAAATATGTGTTGATTTCCATATGAGTACACACGTCAGCTGACAACTCAATGGAACTTAAACCAGAACTAACACATAGAACAGACGTCTGGGTTCAGTGTGACAGGACTGAGGTATGTAGAACACTGTAGTAGAACAGACCTTATGTGTTTAGTGTGACAGGACTGAGGTATGTAGAACACTGTAGTAGAACAGACCTTATGTGTTTAGTGTGACAGGACTGAGGTATGTAGAACACTGTAGTAGAACAGACCTTATGTGTTTAGTGTGACAGGACTGAGGTATGTAGAACACTGTAGTAGAACAGACCTTATGTGTTTAGTGTGACAGGACTGAGGTATGTAGAACACTGTAGTAGAACAGACCTTATGTGTTTAGTGTGACAGGACTGAGGTATGTAGAACACTGTAGTAGAACAGACCTTATGTGTTTAGTGTGACAGGACTGAGGTATGTAGAACACTGTAGTAGAACAGACCTTATGTGTTTAGTGTGACAGGACTGAGGTATGTAGAACACTGTAGTAGAACAGACCTTATGTGTTTAGTGTGACAGGACTGAGGTATGTAGAACACTGTAGTAGAACAGACCTTATGTGTTTAGTGTGACAGGACTGAGGTATGTAGAACACTGTAGTAGAACAGACCTTATGTGTTTAGTGTGACAGGACTGAGGTATGTAGAACACTGTAGTAGAACAGACCTTATGTGTTCAGTGTGACAGGACTTTGGTCAGGGAGTAGGAGCTACATAGAGGACTAGTTTCAGCAACACAGTGTGTTAGATTGAGGCCTTTCACTCTGAGTAGAGGTTGACCCCTGTTTATTGGCACATGAGGCACACGTTGAGATGTACTGCATCAGAACGACCTCTCCCACTACATTACAGTGGAACATCATGACACACGTACACACACACACACACACACACAAACGTGTTTCCACATACACACTGACACACACACACACACACACACACATTCCAAAAATCGCCCTGGAGCCTTCACACAATCCTCAGAGCCCAATCCAAAGGGACTGTTGGGAGTTATCAGGTATCCTTGGTAATGAATGCCGATCCACTTCCCTTCATTCCTTTAGCATGTGTGGATCTGTGAACCTGTGCTTTCTCTGGTGGATACTGATCAGCCATGAAGCCAAACAAGGTCCTATTAAATCTGGGATCAGATTTAAAGGCACAGTCACCTTAGTGAATGTAAACTTCTGAACCACTGGAACTGTGATACAGTGAATTAGAAGTGGAATAATCTGTCTGTAAACAATTGTAGGAAAAATGACTTGTCATGTACAAAGTAGATGTCCTAAATGACTTGCCAAAACTATAGTTTGTTAACAAGAAATTTACGGGGGGGTTGAAAAACTCCAACCTAAGTGTATGTAAACTTCTGACTTCAACAGTATGTAAACAGACCATAAATGTCTTAATTTGTGTTTTCTTGGAAAGCTGTGATTTGCTATTATATGACAAAATATCAGTACTTGTTGCATTTATAAGTCCCATCGTCAGCTGAGGTCAGCCAGTGTCTGTGTGTGGATTCACTGTCTGAATGGAATGTTGGCATATTCATTTGAAAAATTATGGAATAATTCCTCTTAAACTTTCTTGCTACTGTAGCTAGCGAACAAATATACAGTGCAGATAAATTCTTCAATATCTTATCACAGAACTGGCAAACCATGGTTGACCAATTCCCTAACCAAAATGGCTGTTTATACCATCATGACAATTCTAGTATTCTAATTCCTAATTCTATGGTTTCAGCACCACGGACAGCAGGAGCCTGGATCCAGACTAGGGTTCAGCACCACGGACAGCAGGAGCCTGGATCCAGACTAGGGTTCAGCACCACGGACAGCAGGAGCCTGGATCCAGACTAGGGTTCAGCACCACGGACAGCAGAAACCTGGATCCAGACTAAGGTTCAGCACCACGGACAGCAGGAGCCTGGATCCAGACTAGGGTTCAGCACCACGGACAGCAGGAACCTGGATCCAGACTAGGGTTCAGCACCACGGACAGCAGGAACCTGGATCCAGACTAGGGTTCAGCACCACGGACAGCAGGAGCCTGGATCCAGACTAGGGTTCAGCACCACGGACAGCAGGAACCTGGATCCAGACTAGGGTTCAGCACCACGGACAGCAGGAGCCTGGATCCAGACTAGGGTTCAGCACCACGGACAGCAGGAACCTGGATCCAGACTAGGGTTCAGCACCACGGACAGCAGGAGCCTGGATCCAGACTAGGGTTCAGCACCACGGACAGCAGGAGCCTGGATCCAGACTAGGGTTCAGCAGCACGGACAGCAGGAGCCTGGATCCAGACTAGGGTTCAGCACCACGGACAGCAGGAGCCTGGATCCAGACTAGGGTTCAGCACCACGGACAGCAGGAGCCTGGATCCAGACTAGGGTTCAGCACCACGGACAGCAGGAGCCTGGATCCAGACTAGGGTTCAGCACCACGGACAGCAGGAGCCTGGATCCAGACTAGGGTTCAGCACCACGGACACAGCAGGAGCCTGGATCCAGACTAGGGTTCAGCACCACGGACAGCAGGAGCCTGGATCCAGACTAGGGTTCAGCACCACGGACAGCAGGAACCTGGATCCAGACTAGGGTTCAGCACCACGGACAGCAGGAGCCTGGATCCAGACTAGGGTTCAGCACCACGGACAGCAGGAGCCTGGATCCAGACTAGGGTTCAGCACCACGGACAGCAGGAACCTGGATCCAGATGCTTTGCCTAGGTTCCACACCAGGTGTGCTTTGGTGAATGTGGGCGTTTTAAAACGTGACGGAGCAGGAATATTGTGGGCGTTTTAAAACGTAGGTGAACATAGGTGAAGGAAGCAGCAGCACTCCAGACAAAGACAAATCCTTCAAGCCCTTTAGGGGAAAGAGGAAAGGGGGACAACCTAGTCAGTTGTCCAACTGAATGATTTCAACTGAATGTGTCTTCCACATTTAACCCAACCCCTCTGAATCAGAGAGGAGCAAGGGGCTGACTTAAACGTCATTCACGTCTTCGGCGCCCGGAGAACAGTGGGTTAACTGCCTGGGGAACAGTGGGTTAACTGCCTGGGGAACAGTGGGTTAACTGCCTTGTTCAGGAGAACAGTGGGTTAACTGCCTTGTTCAGGAGAACAGTGGGTTAACTGCCTTGCTCAGGGGCAAAACGACAGATTTTTACCTTGTCAGCTCGGGGATTCGATCCAGCAACCTTCCGGTTACTGGCCCAACACTCTAACAACTTCATTGTGGTCCTCAGCATGCTTCTGCTTATCCAGGGTGTGTGACCTGGAGTGTGTGTGTGTTTCTAAGCATCATTATGTCTCTGATTGTTTCCAAGCACCATTCTGTCTCAAATTTATGAGCTCAGCACCCCTATACAGGTAGTCTCTTACCCAAGCAGATACACACAAACACAATGATAGCAACAAACTTGACTTGAAGGTGTCTGTTTTTCTGTGATTGTCTGTCTGTGTATATTTGAATGCCAGTCTGTCTGCCCGTCCGTCCGTCTCTGTGTCTGTCTCGTATCTGTCCGTCCGTCCGTCTGTCTGCCCGTCCGTCCGTCCTCTGTCTGTCTGCTCCGTCCATCCGTCTCTCTGTCTGTCTGTCTGTCTGTCTGTCCGTCCGTCTCTCTGTCTGTCTCTGTCTGTCTGCCCCCCGTCCGTCCGTCTCTCTGTCTGTCTGCCCGTCCATCCGTCTCTCTGTCTGTCTGTCTGTCTGTCTGTCTGTCTGTCTCTGTCCATCCGTCCGTCCGTCTGTCTGCCCGTCCCGTCCGTCCTCTCTGACTGTCTCTGTCCGTCCGTCCGGCCCGCTCTGTCTGCTCCGTCCGTCCGTCTCTCTGTCTGTCTGCCCGTCCATCCGTCTTCTCTGTCTGTCTGTCTGTCTGTCTGTCCGCTCTCTCTGTCTGTCTCTGTCTGTCTGCCCCCCCGTCCGTCCGTCCGTCCGTCCGTCTGTCTGTCTGTCTGTTTGTGAGTGTCTTTTTGTCCGTCCGTCTGTCCATCCGTCTGAATGTCCGTCTCTGTCTGTGTGTCTGAGTCAGGTGGGAGTGTAAACCCTACAGAGCTTCACCTTGGTAAGAGGGGTATTAAGTCTCACTTTCATACTGTCCTCAGGGCTAGAGGGCGGTTGCCAGATCCGGGTCCCCCCTCCAGTGTCTGTGGCCCCTCCAAACAGAGGTAGGAAAACAACCCAGTACCCTCCTACAGCAGGGGGACAAGAGTGGTGACTCGCACACCGGCTGGGTTATTTGATTCATACATTTTATACACATATCCTGCCCTACATTACACAGGCATACACACATAAAACACACACATCACTTAAAGATGTCCCTGTGTATAACACACATGTATACATAGACATCAGTCCTATCCTCTCCCACACATACCCATGCACAGTGAGACGGGCGGTGATGATGGAGGGAGTGGGGACATGGAGGCAGTGGGGACATGGAGGCAGTGGGGACATGGAGGGAGTGGGGACATGGAGGCCGTGGGGACATGGAGGGAGTGGGGACATGAAGGCAGTGGGGACATGGAGGGAGGGGGACATGGAGGCCGTGGGGACATGGAGGCAGTGGGGACATGGAGGCAGTGGGGACATGGAGGCAGTGGGGACATGGAGGCAGTGGGGACATGGAGGGGTGGGGACATGGAGGAGGGGGACATGGAGGGAGGGGACATGGAGGGAGTGGGGACATGGAGGCCGTGGGGACATGGGAGAGAGTGGGGACATGGAGGGAGGGGGACAGGGAGGAGTGGGGACATGGAGGGAGTGGGGACATGGAGGAGTGGGGACATGGAGGGAGTGGGGACATGGAGGGAGGGGGACATGGAGGGAGTGGGGACATGGAGGGAGTGGGGACATGGAGGGAGGGGGGACATGGAGGGAGTGGGGACATGGAGGAGTGGGGACATGGAGGGGAGTGGGGACATGGAGGGAGGGGGGACATGGAGGGAGGGGGACATGGAGGGAGTGGGGACATGGAGGAAGGGGGACATGGAGGGAGGGGGGGACATGGAGGGAGGGGGACTTGGAGGGAGGGGGACATGGAGGGAGTGGGGACATGGAGGTAGTGGGGACATGGAGGGAGGGGGACATGGAGGGAGGGGGGACATGGAGGGAGGGGGACATGGAGGGAGTGGGGACATGGAGGGAGGGGGACATGGAGGAGAGTGGGGACATGGAGGAGTGGGGACATGGAGGGAGTGGGGACATGGAGGGAG
>NW_027015939.1:0-10726 GCF_036934945.1 Oncorhynchus masou masou | reverse complement strand
CATTGGATGCACCCAGTAGAATTAGTTGAAATCCCATGCAGCCATCCCACTGGAATGTGGGATGTAATGACCATCTTGATTACATTGATATAAATCCCTATTATGTTGTTTAATGACTTTAAATGTGTCATTATTTCTATAAAGCCTGCACTTTCTCATTCTGAACCTTTAACATGGCTAGGATATCAGGACAGGTGTGGTTTCTTGACATTGACTACAACAGCTGCTGCTATACACATTGACAGCTCTAACATCTGCGTGCACCATTGCGCACATGTTGATTTTGTCCCCCCACACCAGACGCGATCAGGACACACATGTTGATTTTGTCCCCCACCAGGCAGCGATCAGGACACACATGTTGATTTTGGTCCATCCACACCAGGCAACGATCAGGACACACATGTTGATTTTGTTCATCCACACCAGACGCGATCAGGACACACATGTTGATTTTGTCCCCCCACACCAGGCGATCCAGGACACACATGTTGATTTTGTCCATCCACACCAGACGCGATCAGGACACACATGTTGATTTTGTCCCCCACACCAGACGCGATCAGGACACACATGTTGATTTTGTCCATCCACACCAGGCAACGATCAGGACACACATGTTGATTTTGTCCATCCCCACACCAGACGCGATCCAGGACACATGTTGATTTTGTCCATCCACACCAGGCGATCAGGACACACATGTTGATTTTGTCCCCCCACACCAGACGCGATCAGGACACACATGTTGATTTTGTCCATCCACACCAGACGCGATCAGGACACACATGTTGATTTTGTCCCCCACCAGGCGATCAGGACACACATGTTGATTTTGTCCAGGCCTTTGATCCAGGACACACATGTTGATTTTGTCCATCCACACCAGACGCGATCAGGACACACATGTTGATTTTGTCCCCCCACACCAGACGCGATCAGGACACACATGTTGATTTTGTCCATCCACACCAGACGCGATCAGGACACACATGTTGATTTTGTCCCCCCACACCAGACGCGATCAGGACACACATGTTGATTTTGTCCATCCACACCAGACGCGATCAGGACACACATGTTGATTTTTGTCCATTCACACCAGACGCGATCAAGACACGCAGGTTGATTTTGTCCCCCCACACCAGACGCGATCAGGACACACATGTTGATTTTGTCCATCCACACCAGACGCGATCAGGACACACATGTTGATTTTGTCCATCTACACCAGACACAGGACAGTTGATTTTGTCCATCCACACCAGACGAATCAGGACACACATGTTGATTTTGTCCATCCACACCAGACGCGATCCAGGACACACATGTTGATTTTGTCCCCCCACCAGATGCGATCAGGACACACATGTTGATTTTGTCATCCACACCCAGGCGATCAGGACACACATGTTGATTTTTGTCCATTCACACCAGACGCGATCAGGACACACATGTTGATTTTGTCCATCCACACCAGACGCGATCAGGACACACATGTTGATTTTGTCCCCACACCAGACGCGATCAGGACACACATGTTGATTTTGTCCATCCACACCAGACGCGATCAGGACACACATGTTGATTTTGTCCCCCCACACCAGATGCGATCAGGACACACATGTTGATTTTGTCCATCCACACCAGGACAGGACACACATGTTGATTTTTGTCCAGACGCGATCAAGACACGACCCCCCACACCAGATAGCGATCAGGACACACATATTGATTTTGTCCATCCACACCAGGCGATCAGGACACACATGTTGATTTTGTCCATCCACACCAGACGCGATCAGGACACACATGTTGATTTTGTCCCCCCACACCAGACGCGATCAGGACACACATGTTGATTTTTGTCCATTCACACCAGACGATCAAGACCACGCAGGTTGATTTTGTCCCCCCACACCAGACGCGATCAGGACACACATGTTGATTTTGTCCATCCACACCAGACGCGATCAGGACACATGTTGATTTTGTCCATCCACACCAGACGATCAGGACACACATGTTGATTTGTCCATCCACACCAGACGCGATCAGGACACACATGTTGATTTGTCCATCCACACCAGACGCGATCAGGACACATGTTGATTTTGTCCATCCACACCAGACGATCAGGACACACATGTTGATTTTGTCCATCCACACCAGACGCGATCCAGGACACATGTTGATTTTGTCCATCCACCAGACGCGATCAGGACACACATGTTGATTTTGTCCCCCCACACCAGACGCGATCCCAGGACACACATGTTGATTTTGTCCCCCCCACACCAGACGCGATCAGGACACACATGCCAGTTTTGTCCATCCACACACCAGGCGCGATCAGGACACATGTTGATTTTGTCCCCCCACACCAGGCAGCGATCCAGGACACACATGTTGATTTTGTCCATCCACACCCAGACGCGATCAGGACACATGTTGATTTTGTCCCCCCACACCAGATGCGATCAGGACATGTTGATTTTTGTCCATCCACACCAGACGCGATCAGGACACATGTTGATTTTGTCCCCCCACACCAGACGATCAGGACACACATGTTGATTTTGTCCATCCACACCAGATGCGATCAAGACCACGCAGTTGATTTTGTCCATCCACACCAGACGCGAACAGGACACGCAGGTTGATTTTGTCCCCCCACACCAGACGCGATCAGGACACACATGTTGATTTTGTCCCCCCACACCAGACGCGATCAGGACTCCCAGTTTGAAATATCAAAACAAACTCTGAACCAATTATATTAATTTGGGGACAAATTAATGAAAAGCATTACACATGTATGGCAATTTAGCTAACTTGCTTGCTTTTGCTAGCTAATTTGTCCTGGGATAATAACATTGGGTTGTTATTTTTTTTGAATAACATATATGTGTATTTTGCAACTCAGTATGCGGTATGGTCAGCATGTAATGCAGATAAATGGCCCACAAAAAAATCAATGAAAAGCTCTGCGTTTGTCCGGTAATGATTGTTACCGCTGATCGGATTGAATCCTGGCCCTTGTATAGGTTTGCTTTGTATTTTCTAAATGAACCTTTGGCAGGGATCTTTTGGCTTTTTGGGGTGTGAATACATTTTTGCTTGGAAATGTTGTACATTGTTAATATTTTTTCTTTTCAGTGGATCTTGTATTTAATGATAACACAATGTATAAGAACTGTATGCGAATTTTACAAAAATTGGTGCTTTTTAAAGAAAAATCTTGATTTTTAAAATGAATATAATCATACTGATTTCTCTGCATTTCCAAGTTGGTTCAGGGTAACACTAGTAATAAACATTTTTAAAAAGTTTGAAATAAATCAAAGAAATGTTTTGTCCCAATGCATATAAAAACAGCAATAGGATTAAAGTATATCTCAGAAACTTTAATTTTAAGTCCATGTGATACGATAGTACTCAAGGGTTACCAAGAATATCATGCTGAAACATCGTATCTATAATGAATAATAGAAAATGAGAGAAATTCCTTCTCCAATAGAGACCTGGAAATAAAGGCAGTATCAATCCCCAACATTGCAATATCATTTAGCTGTGAGTCGTTCTCAGCTGTCAGGTCCACTTGATAGCTCTGTACAAACTGACAAAGGACTCTGCCCACAAGTCTCTTTGCTGGTCTGTGTTAGCGTTGGCCAGCCGCTGGGCGGTGTACACCATGGTCAGCACAGTGCGCTCAAAGTCCTCCAGGCGCAGGTGGCCCATGTGATTGGAAAGGTCAGAGGTCAGGCGACGGATATCAGAGAGTGTTTGGGCAGGATGTCCTCGCAGATGACTTCCAGCTTTTTGGTCTTCCGCAGGAGGCCAACTCCTCGTCCTGCACAGAGAACAGAGTGTGCTCGTCTCCAAACTGCAGGCCAGCCAGCAGGATCTACACAGCACAGCCAAAAACAGTAGACTCATTACACACCCATATTTTTGGTTGCTAACTCCAGAGGATTCATACAATATTTGCTACTGTAGTTATCCAAGGAAAATGTCTCACCTCAAATAGTAAATTGACATCCTCTATGGAGTTCTGAAAAGTGGGGTTCACCATTGATGCCATCCCTCTCTTCACTCGAACAGTTGATGGGTAAAGGACTGAAAAGAGGGAGGGAGAGAAAGAGATAGATAGAATGTTATCCAACCTACTACTTTCTCTTTAACTCTTGCCCAGGGTTTCATCATGCGATGTGGACCATGTGGCTTTGAACCAGATGTATTGCATATTAAGATGAATTCCCAAGACAAGGCTAACATACAGTACACCTTGCATGCCTTGACAGGTACTGTATATAACAGGCTAGACTTTATAGCCATAATGTTCACAGACATGTGAGGACCATAGAGCACCACACGGTTCAGTTGAGAAACCTGAAATGTGTGACCTTACAAATAGCTCTGATCAGCAGACTGTAAGAAATTACCTCAGGCTTCAAAGGCAGAGAATTCAAAGCAGAGAGGCACATGGGATGAGAGAGAGAGAGAGAGGGGTAGAGAGAGAGACAGAGAGAGAGAGACAGAGAGACAGAGAGAGACAGAGAGACAACTCTCTCTGACATTATCTACCTTACTTGCTTTGGCAATGTTAACACATGTTTCCCATGCCAATAAAGCCCTTGAATTGAATTGAATTGACAGAGAGAGAGAGGAGGGAGAGAGAGAGAGAGAGAGAGAGAAAGAAGAGAGAGAGAGAGAGAGAGAGCAACTGACTTGGAGATGAGTCTAATTTTCATAAATAGACGGAGCTTACTTACCAGAGCAGCGTAGGACACTGGTTTTAAGAGTGAGTGCTAACCAGAACATGAGAGTGAGTGCTAACCAGAACATGTGACCTGGTCATAGCCGGACACTTCCCAAAGAACATTTCACCTACTCATCTTTTGAGTTATTTTCACATAGGATAAGGACCACCACTTACTGAAATCTGCTATATGACAGAGTTTCTCAACTGGCAGTCCACCGGCCAAATTTGGGCCGCGGTGTGGTTTTATTCCCCCCACCAAGGTTTTTTGTTGTTCGATTTTTATTGTTGGACATAAAAGACTATAAAAAAACAGGAAATCAGCTCAAGGGATTTTTATTCCCAGCATAATAAGTGGTGATCGTATACAAAAGAAAGCAGGGTTTGAAATGATTATGTTTTTGTCAAATATTATATCTGTTTGGGCTTCTTCCAGTGAATTTGCAGTGTACAAATTATTTGTAATTATGTTCCGGCCCCTGATCATCCCCTCAAGAAAAAATTGTCCTGCGGCTGAATCTGATTGATGATCCCTGTTCTATAACATCAAAGCTATTCATATTTCCATAAGTCCACAAATATTGTAAAGACACAAACCGGTTATGCTGAACAAGCATTGTTTCTGTACATGACAGAGGAAAAAATATAGAGGACAAAGAGAGAGAGGGATTGAGAGCATCAGTGAAGACACTTGCCAGCTGGTCAGCGCATGCTCAGAGCATGCATTCTGGTAATCCATCTGGCCCTGCTGCCTTGTGAATGTTAATCTGTTTAACGGTCTTACTCACATTGGCTACGGAGAGTGTGATCACACAGTCGTCCGGAACAGCTGCTGCTCTCATGTATGGTTCAGTGTTGCTTGCCTCGATGTGAGCATAGAAGACATTTAGCTCGTCTGGTGGGCTCAAGTCACTGGGAAGCTTGTGGCTGGGTTTCCCTTTGTAATCCATGATAGTTTAGAAGTCTTGCCACATCCGATGAGCATTAGAGCCGGCATAGAACGATTACATCTTAGTCCTGTAATGATGCTTTGCCTGTTTGATGGCTTGTCGGAGGTCATAGTGGGATATCTTGTAAGAGTCTGGATTAGTGTCCCACTACTTGAAAGCAACATCTCTAGCCTTTAGCTCAGTGCAGATATTGCCTGTAATCTATGGCTTATGGTTGCGACATGTACGTACAGTCACTGTGGGGATGACATCATCGATGCACTTATTAATAAAGCAGGTAACTGATGTGGTAAACTCCTCAATGTAATCAGATGAATCCTGGAACATATTCCAGTCAGTGCTAGTGAAACAGTCCTGTAGCTTAGCGTCCGCTTCATCGGACCACTTCCGTATTGAGCTGTCATTCATACTTCAGAATTTTAGCTTGCAAGCAAGAATCAGGAGGATACAGTGATGATCAGATTTGCCAAATGGAGGGCAAGGGAGAGCTTTGTATGCGTTTATGTATGGAGTAAAAGTGATCTAGAGTTTTGTCTCCTCCAGTAGCACAGGTGACATGCTGGTAGAAATGAGTTAAAACGGATTTCAGTTTTCCTGCATTAGGTAACCTATCAGTTAGGAGCGTTGGTCAAGTAACCGAAAGGTTGCTGGTTAGAATTTCTGAGCCAACTAGGTGAAAATCTACCAATGTGCCCTTGAGTAAGGCACTTAACCCTAATTACTCCTGTATGTCGCTCTGGATAAGAACGTCTGCTAAATGACCAAAAAAATGTAAGTATATTAAAATCACTGGCCACTAGGAGTGCTGTTCCTTGTTTGTTTATGGCCCTATACAGCTCGTTGAGTGTGGTCTTAGTGCCAGCATCGGTTTGTGGTGGCAAATAGACAGCCCCGAAAAATATAAATAGCAGACTAGGTCAGAATCCCGTAAATTGGCAGGTATCCACTGCAGCTCTATTCAAATGTCAGATAGAGGTTCTGTAAACGACTTCCGGTTCCGGGTTGGAGCGAGCGGTCGCATCTACACTTCGGTCCGCAGGTAGTATAACTTTTCATTACATTTCCATTACATTTCATTATAGTACAACGGTTTGATTTGTCTAATCTTAGCAATTTCTTCTTAGCTAGCTACATAGCCGTCTTTGTATCAAAGATAATTGCGTAATTATCGTATTTCGTCGTCCTAACGTAGTCTACACTGCTATCTGCCCAGCAGCTAGCTAACGTCTACCGTCTACTAGCACTGTAGAAACTATTACACTCAACTGAACGACTCGATTAGTGTAGTGTTAGCTAGCTACATAGTTGTCTTTGCTGTCTTCGTATCCAAGATAATTGTGTAGTTTAGAGTGTGTAGACTTAGAGTGATTATCTTAATTTACCGAGGTTAGCTAGCCAGCTATTTGTCGTCCTTAACGTAAGAGATACTGCTAGCTAGCTAGCCAACAACTAGCCAACGTCTACAGTGCTTCAACAACCCGGTCAACATTCCGCTTCGCTCCACAGGTAGTATCACATTTTCATTTCACTTCATTACAGTACAACGGTTTGATTTGTTTGATCGTAGCTAGCTAGCTACATAGCCGTCTTTGTATCTAAGACAATTGTGTAGTCTAGACGATTTTCTAGGTTAGCTAGCCAGCTATTGTCGTTCTTTTAACGTAACGTAACGTAATCAACACTGCTAGCTAGCCAGCTGGCCCCGAATAGCAGCACTGTAGAAACTATTACACTCGACGGAACGACTTGATTAGTGTAGTGTCAACAACGCAGCCACTGCCAGCTAGCCTACTCCAGCAGTACTGTATCATTTCAATCATTTTAGTCAATACGATTCTTGCTACGTAAGCTTAACTTTCTGAACATTCGAGACGTGTAGTCCACTTGTCATTCCAATCTCCTTTGCATTAGCGTAGCCTCTTCTGTAGCCTGTCAACTATGTGTCTATCTATCCCTGTTCTCTCCTCTCTGCACAGACCATACAAACGCTCCACACCGCGTGGCCGCGGCCACCTAATCTGGTGGTCCCAGCGCGCACGACCCACGTGGAGTTCCAGGTCTCCGGTAGCCTCTGGAACTGCCGATCTGCGGCCAACAAGGCAGAGTTCATCTCAGCCTATGCCTCCCTCCAGTCCCTCGACTTCTTGGCACTGACGGAAACATGGATCACCACAGATAACACTGCTACTCCCACTGCTCTCTCTTCGTCCGCCCACGTGTTCTCGCACACCCCGAGCTTCTGGTCAGCGGGGTGGTGGCACCGGGATCCTCATCTCTCCCAAGTGGTCATTCTCTCTTTCTCCCCTTACCCATCTGTCTATCGCCTCCTTTGAATTCCATGCTGTCACAGTTACCAGCCCTTTCAAGCTTAACATCCTTATCATTTATCGCCCTCCAGGTTCCCTCGGAGAGTTCATCAATGAGCTTGATGCCTTAATAAGCTCCTTTCCTGAGGACGGCTCACCTCTCACAGTCCTGGGCGACTTTAACCTCCCCACGTCTACCTTTGACTCATTCCTCTCTGCCTCCTTCTTTCCTCCTCTCCTCTTTTGACCTCACCCTCTCACCTTCCCCCTACTCACAAGGCAGGCAATACGCTCGACCTCATCTTTACTAGATGCTGTTCTTCCACTAACCTCATTGCAACTCCCTCCAAGTCTCCGACCACTACCTTGTATCCTTTTCCCTCTCGCTCTCATCCAACACTTCCTACACTGCCCCTACTCGGATGGTATCGCGCCGTCCCAACCTTCGCTCTCTCTCCCCCGCTACTCTCTCTTCTTCCATCCTATCATCTCTTCCCTCTGCTCATACCTTCTCCAACCTATCTCCTGATTCTGCCTCCTCAACCCTCCTCTCTTCCCTTTCTGCATCCTTTGACTCTCTATGTCCCCTATCCTCCAGGCCGGCTCGGTCCTCCCCTCCCGCTCCGTGGCTCGACGACTCATTGCGAGCTCACAGAACAGTGCTCCGGGCAGCCGAGCGGAAATGGAGGAAAACTCGCCTCCCTGCGGACCTGGCATCCTTTCACTCCCTCCTCTCTACCTTTTCCTCCTCTGTCTCTGCTGCTAAAGCCACTTTCTACCACTCTAAATTCCAAGCATCTGCCTCTAACCCTAGGAAGCTCTTTGCCACCTTCTCCTCCCTCCTGAATCCTCCTCCCCCTCCCCCCTCCTCCCTCTCTGCAGATGACTTCGTCAACCATTTTGAAAAGAAGGTCGACGACATCCGATCCTCGTTTGCTAAGTCAAACGACACCGCTGGTTCTGCTCACACTGCCCTACCCTGTGCTCTGACCTCTTTCTCCCCTCTCTCTCCAGATGAAATCTCGCTTCTTGTGATGGCCGGCCGCCCAACAACCTGCCCGCTTGACCCTATCCCCTCCTCTCTTCTCCAGACCATTTCCGGAGACCTTCTCCCTTACCTCACCTCGCTCATCAACTCATCCCTGACCGCTGGCTACGTCCCTTCCGTCTTCAAGAGAGCGAGAGTTGCACCCCTTCTGAAAAAACCTACACTCGACCCCTCCGATGTCAACAACTACAGACCAGTATCCCTTCTTTCTTTTCTCTCCAAAACTCTTGAACGTGCCGTCCTTGGCCAGCTCTCCCGCTATCTCTCTCAGAATGACCTTCTTGATCCAAATCAGTCAGGTTTCAAGACTAGTCATTCAACTGAGACTGCTCTTCTCTGTATCACGGAGGCGCTCCGCACTGCTAAAGCTAACTCTCTCTCCTCTGCTCTCATCCTTCTAGACCTATCGGCTGCCTTCGATACTGTGAACTATCAGATCCTCCTCTCCACCCTCTCCGAGTTGGACATCTCCGGCCACGGCCCAGCTTGGTTGCGTCCTACCTGACAGGTCGCTCCTACCAGGTGGCGTGGCGAGAATCTGTCTCCTCGCCACGCGCTCTCACCACTGGTGTCCCCCAGGGCTCTGTTCTAGGCCCTCTCCTATTCTCGCTATACACCAAGTCACTTGGCTCTGTCATAACCTCACATGGTCTCTCCTATCATTGCTATGCAGACGACACACAATTAATCTTCTCCTTTCCCCTTCTGATGACCAGGTGGCGAATCGCATCTCTGCATGTCTGGCAGACATATCAGTGTGGATGACGGATCACCACCTCAAGCTGAACCTCGGCAAGACGGAGCTGCTCTTCCTCCCGGGGAAGGACTGCCCGTTCCATGATCTCGCCATCACGGTTGACAACTCCATTGTGTCCTCCTCCCAGAGCGCTAAGAACCTTGGCGTGATCCTGGACAACACCCTGTCGTTCTCAACTAACATCATGGCGGTGGCCCGTTCCTGTAGGTTCATGCTCTACAACATCCATGATGCGACCCTGCCTCACACAGGAGACGGCGCAGGTCCTAATCCAGGCACTTGTCATCTCCCGTCTGGATTACTGCAACTCGCTGTTGGCTGGGCTCCCTGCCTGTGCCATTAACCCACAACTCATCAGAACGCCGCAGCCCGTCTGGTGTTCAACCTTCCCAAGTTCTCTCCACGTCACCCCGCTCCTCCCGCTCTCTCCACTGGCTTCCAGTTAGGCTCGCATCCGCTACAAGACCATGGTGCTTGCCTGCGGAGCTGTGAGGGGAGCGGCACCGCAATACCTCCAGGCTCTGATCAGGCCCTACACCCAAACAAGGGCACTGCGTTCATCCCACCTCTGGCCTGCTCGCCTCCTACCACTGAGGAAGTACAGTTCCGCTCAGCCCAGTCAAAACTGTTCGCTGCTCTGGCCCCCCAATGGTGGAACAAACTCCCTCACGACGCCAGGACAGCGGAGTCAATCACCACCTTCCGGAGACACCTGAAACCCCACCTCTTCAAGGAATACCTAGGATAGGATAAAGTAATCCTTCTCACCCCCCTTAAATGATTTAGATGCACTATTGTAAAGTGGCTGTTCCACTGGATGTCAGAAGGTGAATTCACCAATTTGTAAGTCGCTCTGGATAAGAGCGTCGGCTAAATGACTTAAATGTAATGTAAATGTAAAAT
>NW_027015938.1:0-10727 GCF_036934945.1 Oncorhynchus masou masou | reverse complement strand
TCTTATCCAGAGTGACTTACAAATTGGTGAATTCACCTTATGACATCTAGTGGAACAGCCACTTTACAATAGTGCATCTAAATCATTTAAGGGGGGGGGTGAGAAGGATTACTTTATCCTATCCTAGGTATTCCTTAAAGAGGTGGGGTTTCAGGTGTCTCCGGAAGGTGGTGATTGACTCCGCTGTCCTGGCGTCGTGAGGGAGTTTGTTCCACCATTGGGGGGCCAGAGCAGCGAACAGTTTTGACTGGGCTGAGCGGGAACTGTACTTCCTCAATGGTAGGGAGACGAACAGGCCAGAGGTGGATGAACACAGTGCCCTTGTTTGGGTGTAGGGCCTGATCAGAGCCTGGAGGTACTGCGGTGCCGTTCCCCTCACAGCTCCGTAGGCAAGCACCATGGTCTTGTAGCGGATGCGAGCTTCAACTGGAAGCCAGTGGAGAGAGCGGAGGAGCGGGGTGACGTGAGAGAACTTGGGAAGGTTGAACACCAGACGGGCTGCGGCGTTCTGGATGAGTTGTAGGGGTTTAATGGCACAGGCAGGGAGCCCAGCCAACAGCGAGTTGCAGTAATCCAGACGGGAGATGACAAGTGCCTGGATTAGGACCTGCGCCGCTTCCTGTGTGAGGCAGGGTCGTACTCTGCGGATGTTGTAGAGCATGAACCTACAGGAACGGGCCACCGCCTTGATGTTAGTTGAGAACGACAGGGTGTTGTCCAGGATCACGCCAAGGTTCTTAGCGCTCTGGGAGGAGGACACAATGGAGTTGTCAACCGTGATGGCGAGATCATGGAACGGGCAGTCCTTCCCCGGGAGGAAGAGCATCTCCGTCTTGCCGAGGTTCAGCTTGAGGTGGTGATCCGTCATCCACACTGATATGTCTGCCAGACATGCAGAGATGCGGTTCGCCACCTGGTCAACAGAAGGGGGAAAGGAGAAGATTAATTGTGTGTCGTCTGCACAGCAATGATAGGAGAGACCATGTGAGGTTATGACAGAGCCAAGTGACTTGGTGCATAGCGAGAATAGAGAGGGCCTAGAACAGAGCCCTGGGGGACACCAGTGGTGAGAGCGCGTGATGAGGAGACAGATTCTCGCCACGCCACCTGGTAGGAGCGACCTGTCAGGTAGGACGCAATCCAAGCGTGGGCCGCGCCGGAGATGCCCACCTCGGAGAGGGTGGAGAGGAGGATCTGATGGTTCACAGTATCGAAGGCAGCCGATAGGTCTAGAAGGATGAGAGCAGAGGAGAGAGAGTTAGCTTTAGCAGTGCGGAGCGCCTCCGTGATACAGAGAAGAGCAGTCTCAGTTGAATGACTATCTTGAAACCTGACTGATTTGGATCAAGCAGGTCATTCTGAGAGAGATAGCGGGAGAGCTGGCCAAGGACGGCACGTTCAAGAGTTTTGGAGAGAAAAGAAAGAAGGGATACTGGTCTGTAGTTGTTGACATCGGAGGGATCGAGTGTAGGTTTTTTCAGAAGGGGTGCAACTCTCGCTCTCTTGGAAGACTGAAGGGACGTCGCCAGCGGTCAGGGATGAGTTGATGAGCGAGGAGGTAAGGGAGAAGGTCTCCGGAAATGGTCTGGAGAAGAGAGGAGGGGATAGGGTCAAGCGGGCAGGCTGTTGGGCGGCGGCCATCACAAGAAGCGAGATTTCATCTGGAGAGAGCGGAGAAAGAGGTCAGAGCACAGGGTAGGGCAATGTGAGCAGAACTAGCGGGTGCCGTTTGACTTAGCAAACGAGGATCGGATGTCGTCGACCTTCTTTTCAAAATGGTTGACGGGAGTCATCTGCAGAGAGGGAGGAGGGGGAGGGGGAGGAGGATTCAGGAGGGAGGAGAAGGTGGCAAAGAGCTTCCTAGGGTTAGAGGCAGATGCTTGGAATTTAGAGTGGTAGAAAGTGGCTTTAGCAGCAGAGACAGAGGAGGAAAATGTAGAGAGGAGGGAGTGAAAGGATGCCAGGTCCGCAGGGAGTATGAAGTTTTCCTCCATTTCCGCTCGGTTGCCCGGAGCCCTGTTCTGTAAGCTCGCAATGAGTCGTCGAGCCACGGAGCGGGAGGGGAGGACCGAGCCGGCCTGGAGGATAGGGGACATAGAGAGTCAAAGGATGCAGAAAGGGAAGAGAGGAGGGTTGAGGAGGCAGAATCAGGAGATAGGTTGGAGAAGGTTTGAGCAGAGGGAAGAGATGATAGGATGGAAGAGGAGAGAGTAGCGGGGGAGAGAGAGCGAAGGAAGCAGATGTGTTGTTGCCTACCATTACCACCTGGGGTGACCCGTCAGGAAGTCCAGGATCCAGTTGCAGAGGGAGGTGTTTAGTCCCAGGGTCCTTAGCTTAGTGATGAGCTTTATGGGCACTATTGAGTTGAACACTGAGCTGTAGTCAATGAACAGCACTCTCACATAGGTGTTCCTTTTGTCCAGGTAGGAAAAGGCAGTGTGGAGTGCGATTGAGATTGCGTCATCTGTGGATCTGTTGGGGTGGTATGCAAATTGGAGTGGGTCGAGGGTTTCCGGGATAATGATGTTGATGTGAGCCTACCGACGTGAGTGCTAGGTATTACAGACTCGGTCGGGGAAAGGATGAAAATATCAGTGAAGACACCTGTCAGTTGATCCATGCATATTCTGAGTACATGTCCTAGTAATCTATCTGGCCCTGCGGCCATGTGAATATTAACCTGGTTAAATGTCTTACTCACATCAGCTACGGTAAGCGTGATAACACAGTCGTCCGGAACAGCTGGTGCTTTCATTCAGGCTTCAACGTTGCTTGCCTCAAAGCGAACATAAAAGTAATTTAGCTCTTCTGGTAGGCTCGCGTCACTGGGCAACTCACGGCTGGGTTTCCCTTTCTGGTATGTAATAGTTTGCAAGCCCTGCCACATCCGACGAGTGTCAGAGCCGGTGAAGTACGATTCAATCTTAGTCCTGTATTGCCTCTTTGCCCGTTTGATGGTTCATCTGATGTCATAGCAGGATTCCTTACAAGCGTCCGGAGAGTGTCCAGCTCCTTGAAAACAGCAAATCTAGCCTTTAGCTCAGTCCTCTAGCGTAGCATCCGCTTCATCTGACCACTTCCGTATTGAGCGAGTCACTGGTACTTCCTGCTTTAGTTTTTGCTTGTAACCAGGAATCAGAGGATAAAATTATAGTCAGATTTACCAAATGTAGTGTGAGGTAGAGCTTTGTATGCGTCTCTGTGTGTGGTGTAAAGGTGGTCTAGAGTTTTTTCCATCTGGTTGCAGTTGACATGCTGGTAGAAATGAGGTAAAATTGATTTGTTTGCCTGCAGAAAAGTCCCCTGCCACTAGGAGCACCACTTCTGGATTAGCATTTTCTTGTTTGCTTATTTCCTTATACAGCTCGTTGAGTGCGGTCTTAGTACCAGCATCCATTTGTGGTGATAAATAGATGGCTACAAGAAACATAGGTGAAAACTCTCTTGGTTGATAGTGTAATGTACAGCTTACCATGAGGTACTCTACCACAGGCGCAGCAATACCTTGAGACTTCCTTAATATTAGACATCGAGCAGCAGCTGTTATTGACAAATAGACATACATGCCCACCCCTTGTCTTACCAGAAGTAGCTGTTCTGTCCTGCCGATGCACGGAAAACCCAGCCAACAGTATATATTTGTGTCGTCGTTCAGCCACGACTCGGCGAAACATAAGATATTACAGTTTTTAATGTCCTGTTGGTAGGATAGTCTCAAACAGAGATCATCCAGTTTATTTTCCAGTGATTGCACGTTGACCAATAGAATGGATGGTAGAGGCAAGTTAACCCCCCCACAACGAATTCTCACAAGACACCCCGATCTCCGCCTCTGTATTTCATCTTTTATTCACATGAATGACAGAATGTTTTCTGCCTGGTCTCGGAGATGCAGTATATCCTTCACGTCGGACTCATTAAAGAAAACATATTAGTCCAGTTCGAGGTGAGTAGTCGCTGTTCTGATATCCAGAAGCTCTTTCCGGTCATAGAGACTGCAGTAAATATATATGTACAAAATGAGTTACAAACAACAGCACCTTTGGTTAGGAGCCCATAAAACAGCAGCCATCCCTTCGGCGCCTCAGGAAAAAAATGGGCAAGTGTGTTAGAAATGCCCTGCCTTTTCTGGTCCCAGTCCGCTCCTGTGTGTCCATATTCAAAAGCGTCTTGGACTATCAGTGCTGATTTAGTACCATATCCTCCTTGTCTATATTTTTGTAGTAGGAGTGCTGATCCTAGTACCAGATCCTCCTTGTCTATATTCTTGGGGTAGGAGTCCTGATCTAGTACCAGATCCTCCTTGTCTATTCTTGGGGTAGGAGTGCTGATCAAGTACCAGATCCCCCTTGTCTATATCATCTGAATCATTGTGATGCAAAATATATCCTATATCAGCATTCCTACTCTGAGGATTAGAAGAAATGTTTCCACATGTTAAGCATTTGCTCGAGCATGCCTGAGTGCCAGATGGGGTGGGGTTTGCACTGTTTGGGACTATTCCATTATCTCCAATGTGTCAGGCAAGCTCAATATCAAGCACAGCTAATGTATAACCGGGTCACCACAGCTGTTCAGTGTAAATGGTTCTGCTGGAATGGATGCTGGAAGCTGAGATGTTTCTCAGAAGGGTACAGCCTCTGATTTGATCAAGGACCCCAGCTTTACATCTGATTACATTTGGATTACGTTGGAGTAATCAGATGCAGAGATCTCAGAGATGAATGCCTTCAGACAGTTGCAATACAGTATGTGGGGATATTTTTATGCTGCTTGGGGAAATGATATTTAGCCATTCATTCTTGGAGAATATAACTTGTAAATGCCTCATGAGCTTAGTTTATTAACCGAACCCAAAATATACATTTGTTTTTCTCCATTGATTGTAAACAATGAAATTATAAACAAAACACTTGCTAGCTAAAAAACTATAATTTGGAGCTCTATAATAACTATAATTTGGAGCTCATGGATGGTCAGTCCTTTCACAATTTGAGAGTGATAACCAATACATGTGGCGGGGCAGCCATTTGTCTTTTCAAATCGCAGAATCGAATGCCTCTCTGTGTTCTACAAAGGTTGACAGCAGACAACGTGTTTGTTAGAAATTATGACATTCATGCTTTTCTTGTATAAATATATAACATATCTCACTTGGCATCATTTCGAGGGTTTAAGTAGAGTCAGTGGAAACCATTTAGGCCATTAGGCTGAGATTGCAGAGACCGGCTGAAAACTGCGTTAGCAAACCAGAGCTTATGTTCAAGATTTGCTGCCAAATTACGCACTCAATGTGATTAAAGATACGAAATGAACTGTAAATGTGAACTAATACAGTACCTCCACAGAGAATGTCATTACAGATATTCACATTGCAGCTAAAAAAACATGATGTACACAGGAGACCTCTCATAGGATCTGTGACTGTGTCCCAAATGCACCCTATTGGTCCTGGTCAAAAGCACTGCACTATATAGAGGGAATGTATGGATCTGAAATTCACTTTAGGGCTGGATACAGTGTCTATGTAATCATGTTTTGACGTCCATGACTGCTGATATTCTTGGAATGATCAAACTCTAATTGCTTTCTACATGTAGTTCAACTAGTATTTTAACCTCATTTTGCAGTAGCTTGGTGGTCGTTGAACTAAATTCAAATCTAGGTCATGTTTACAGTAGTTAATTACTTGTTTTGCCATGTAGTGGTGTAGCTAACTACTGGAAGTACACACAGTTTTCTTTGCAAAATATCATAAAATATGGGTGAAGTAGGTAAAATTTCCTTTCTGTTTTGGCATCAGACCTGCCTTATTCTCACTTGAAACATAATTTTTGTGTTTAATATGCTAAATTACACATTCTGTTAACATATGACCCCAAAGTGACCTGTTCTTGCAATTTGCCATCTATGGCATTTCAGATATGATACTGTTTCACAAAATAGTTTGGATGTAGTGAACTACCTTTTTCAAAGTAACTTTAGTTAATAAACTTAAAGGCTAGCTTTAGTGTAATTTAACTTCTTCTAGTGTGACGTAATTGATCGCATGGTAACCTATATTTTCAGAGAAGCTTCCCCAACACTGATTGCTTCACAACCTTTCTGTAGTACCCCATTGGAAACTCTGGCTAGCTTGACGCCAACCTAAGGCTAAAAAAAAGCTAAATACAAGAGGAGTCAAAGAGCTGTTTGTTCACTGATTACACCTGAAGCCGTTTTGGATGGAATTACTCTGGCAACCATCACTCACTCTCTGCTTACCGAATGACACCCATTCCCTTTATATTCTCTATGGGCCCTGGTCAACAGTAGTGCACTATGTAGGGAATAGGGTGCCATTCTGGTCAACAGTAGTGCACTATGTAGGGAATAGGGTGCCATTCTGGTCAACAGTTTGTAGGTCGCTCTGGATAAGAGCGTCTGCTAAATGACTTAAATGTAAATGTAAATGTAACAGTAGTGCACTATGTAGGGAATAGGGTGCCGTTCTGGTGCCGTTCTGGTCAACAGTAGTGCCGGTTGGAGCGAGCGGTCGCATCTACACTTCGGTCCGCAGGTAGTATAACTTTTCATTACATTTCATTACATTTCGTTATAGTACAACGGTTTGATTTGTCTTATCTTAGCAATTTCTTCTTAGCTAGCTACATAGCCGTCTTTGTATCAACGACAATTGCATATTATCGTATTTCGTCGTCCTAACGTATCTGCCCAGCAGCTAGCTAAGCAGCTAGCTAACATCCACTGTCCACTAGCACTGTAGAAACTATTACACTCAACTGAACGACTCGATTAGCGTAGTGTCAGCTAGCTACATAGTTGTCTTCGCTGTCTTTGTATCCAAGATAATTGTGCAGTTTAGAGTGTGTAGACTTAGAGTGATTATCTTAATTTACCGAGGTTAGCTAGCCAGCTATTTGTCGTCCTTAACGTAGGAAATGCTGCTAGCTAGCTAGCCAACAGCTAGCCAACCTCTACCGAATTGAACTCCAACTACCCGGTCAACATTCCGCGTCGCTCCACAGGTAGTATCACATCTTTCATTTCACTTCATTACAGTACAACGGTTTGTTTTGTTTGATCGTAGCTAGCCAGCTACATAGCCGTCTTTGTATCTAAGACAATTGTGTAGTCTAGAGCGATTTTCTAGGTTAGCTGGCCAGCTATTGTCGTTCTTTCAACGTAGCTAGCCAGCTAGCCCCCGAATAGCAGCACTGTAGTAGCTATTACAGTACAACGGTTTGTTTTGTTTGATCGTAGCTAGCTAGCTACATAGCCATCTTTGTATCTAAGACAATTGTGTAGCCTAGAGCGATTTTCTAGGTTAGCTGGCCAGCTATTGTTTCTCTTAACGTAGCTAGCCAGCTGGCCCGAATAGCAGCACTGTAGTAACTATTTACAGTACAACGGTTTGTTTTGTTTGATCGTAGCTAGCTACATCTTTGTATCTAAGTCAATTGTTTAGCCCTAGAGCGATTTTCTAGGTTAGCTACATCGCAGCCACTACCAGCTAGCCTACTCCAGCAGTACTGTACCATTTCAATCATTTTAGTCTATAAGATTCTTGCTACGTAAGCTTAACTTTCTGAACATTCGAGACGTGTAGTCCACTTGTCATTCCAATCTCCTTTGCATTAGCGTAGCCTCTTCTGTACCCTGTCAACTATGTGTCTATCTATCCCTGTTCTCTCCTCTCTGCACAGACCATACAAACGCTCCACACCGCGTGGCCGCGGCCACCCTAATCTGGTGGTCCCAGGCATGCACGACCCACGTGGAGTTCTGGTCTCCGGTAGCCTCTGGAACTGCCGATCTGCGGCCAACAAGGCAGAGTTCATCTCAGCCTATGCCTCCCTCCAGTCCCTCGACTTCCTGGCACTGACGGAAACATGGATCACCACAGATAACACTGCTACTCCTACTGCTCTCTCTTCGTCCGCCCACGTGTTCTCGCACACCCCGAGCTTCTGGTCCGCGGGGTGGTGGCACCGGGATCCTCATCTCTCCCAAGTGGTCATTCTCTCTCTCTCCCCTTACCCATCTATCTATCGCCTCCTTTGAATTCCATGCTGTCACAGTTACCAGCCCTTTCAAGCTTAACATCCTTATCATTTATCGCCCTCCAGGTTCCCTCGGAGAGTTCATCAATGAGCTTGATGCCTTGATAAGCTCCTTTCCTGAGGACGGCTCACCTCTCACAGTCCTGGGCGACTTTAACCTCCCCACGTCTACCTTTGACTCATTCCTCTCTGCCTCCTTCTTTCCACTCCTCTCCTCTTTTGACCTCACCCTCTCACCTTCCCCCCCTACTCACAAGGCAGGCAATATGCTCGACCTCATCTTTACTAGATGCTGTTCTTCCACTAACCTCATTGCAACTCCCCTCCAAGTCTCCGACCACTACCTTGTATCCTTTTCCCTCTCGCTCTCATCCAACACTTCCCACACTGCCCCTACTCGGATGGTATCGCGCCGTCCCAACCTTCGCTCTCTCTCCCCCGCTACTCTCTCCTCTTCCATCCTATCATCTCTTCCCTCTGCTCATACCTTCTCCAACCTTTCTCCTGAGTCTGCCTCCTCAACCCTCCTCTCTTCCCTTTCTGCATCCTTTGACTCTCTATGTCCCCTATCCTCCAGACGGCTCGGTCCTCCCCTCCCCGCTCCGTGGCTCGATGACTCATTGCGAGGCTCACAGAACAGAGCTCCGGGCAGCGAGCGGAAATGGAGGAAAACTCGCCTCCCTGGACCTGGCATCCTTTCCTCCCTCCTCTCTGTTTTCCTCCTCTGTCTCTGCTGCTAAAGCCACTTTCTACCACTCTAGAATTCCAAGCATCTGCCTCTAACCCTAGGAAGCTCTTTGCCACCTTCTCCTCCCTCCTGAATCCTCCTCCCCCTCCCCCCTCCTCCCTCTCTGCAGATGACCCGTCAACCATTTTGAAAAAGAAGGTCGGCGACATCCGATCCTCGTTTGCTAAGTCAAACGACACCATGGTTCTGCTCACACTGCCCTACCCTGTGCTCTGACCTCTTTCTCCCCTCTCTCTCCAGATGAAATCTCGCTTCTTGTGACGACGGCCGCCCAACAACCTGCCCGCTTGACCCTATCCCCTCCCTCTCTTCTCCAGACCATTTCTGGGGACCTTCTCCCCTTACCTCACCTCGCTCATCAACTCATCCCTGACCGCTGCTGCGTCCCTTCCGTCTTCAAGAGAGCGAGAGTTGCACCTTCTGAAAAAACCTACCTCGATCCCTCCGATGTCAACAACTACAGACCAGTATCCCTTCTTTCTTTTCTCTCCAAAACTCTTGAACGTGCCGTCCTTGGCCAGCTCTCCCACTATCTCTCTCAGAATGACCTTCTTGATCCAAATCAGTCAGGTTTCAAGACTAGTCATTCAACTGAGACTGCTCTTCTCTGTATCACGGAGGCGCTCCGCACTGCTAAAGCTAACTCTCTCTCCTCTGCTCTCATCCTTCTAGACCTATCGGCTGCCTTCGATACTGTGAACCATCAGATCCTCCTCTCCACCCTCTCCGAGTTGGGCATCTCCGGCGCGGCCCACGCTAGTTGCGTCCTGCCTGACAGGTCGCTCCTACCAGGTGGCGTGGCGAGAATCTGTCTCCTCGCCACGCGCTCTCACCACTGGTGTCCCAGGGCTCTGTTCTAGGCCCTCTCCTATTCTCGCTATACACCAAGTCACTTGGCTCTGTCATAACCTCACATGGTCTCTCCTATCATTGCTATGCAGACGACACACAATTAATCTTCTCCTTTCCCCCTTCCAGTGACCAGGTGGCCCATCTCTGCATGTCTGGCAGACATATCAGTGTGGATGACGGATCACCACCTCAAGCTGAACCTCGGCCGACGGAGCTGCTCTTCCTCCCGGGGAAGGACTGCCCGTTCCATGACCTCGCCATCACGGTTGACAACTCCGTTGTGTCGTCCTCCCAGAGCGCTAAGAACCTTGGCGTGATCCTGGACAACACCCTGTCGTTCTCAACCAACATCATGGCGGTGGCCCGTTCCTGTAGGTTCATGCTCTACAACATCCGCAGAGTACGACCCTGCCTCACACAGGAGGGCGCAGGTCCTAATCCAGGCACTTGTCATCTCCGTCTGGATTACTGCAACTCGCTGTTGGCTGGGCTCCCTGCCTGTGCCATTAAACCCCTACAACTCATCAGAACGCCGCAGCCCGTCTGGTGTTCAACCTTCCCAAGTTCTCTCCCGTCACCCCGCTCCTCCGCTCTCTCCACTGGCTTCCAGTTGAAGCTCGCATCCGCTACAAGACCATGGTGCTTGCCTACGGAGCTGTGGGGAACGGCACCGCAGTTGCCTCAGGCTCTGATCAGGCCCTACACCCAAGCAAGGGCACTGCGTTCATCCACCTCTGGCCTGCTCGCCTCCCTACCATTGAGGAAGTACAGTTCCGCTCAGCCCAGTCAAAACTGTTCGCTGCTCTGGCCCCCAATGGTGGAACAAACTCCCTCACGACGCCAGGACAGCGGAGTCAATCACCACCTTCCGGAGACACCTGAAACCCACCTCTTCAAGGAATACCTAGGATAAGATAAGTAATCCTTCTCACCCCCCCCTTAATGATTTAGATGCACTATTGTAAAGTGGCTGTTCCACTGGATGTCAGAAGGTGAATTCACCAATTTGTAAGTCGCTCTGGATAAGAGCGTCTGCTAAATGACTTAAATGTAAATGTAAATGT
>NW_027015937.1:0-10728 GCF_036934945.1 Oncorhynchus masou masou | reverse complement strand
TCAGCAAATCGGCGTCGAAAGTCAGCGGCAAGCATACCTATTTTATCAGCCAACTGCGCGCTCGAACGCACTGGCAGAGAGCTTCTCTTCATGCGACCCGGCAGCTGGGAAAGTGGCTCAAATTTTTCTTCATCCCGTCTCCACAGAGTCAGTTTGGTTTTAAATGCCTTCACTGTACTGTACATATCAGAGATGACATGATCCTGACTCTGCAGTTGCAAGTTCATTGCATTCAGATGACTCGTACGTCACACAGAAAAGCCATTTCACACAGAAATGATTTCTCGCCTCGAGTTGTGTTGTGTCTTTCCCTTGGTTGTCCAAGAACAGACAAATCTCTCAATGGCCTTCGAAACATCTTTGAAGCACCTTTCCCTGGCTTAGCCATCGCACCTCTGTGTGATAAGGCAAATCACCATGCTCCGTTTCTAACTCCGTCAGAAATGCCTTGAACTGGCGGTGATTCAAACCTTTGGCTCTGATAAAGTTAACTGTGCGCGTGATGATGCTCATTACATGCTCCATTTTCAAGGCTTTACCGCACAACGCTTCCTGGTGTATGATACAATGATAAGCTGTCAGCTCACCTGTCGCGTTTTCCTCTTGCATCTTTTCCCGTATCTTCGCCACCAGTCCGCTCCTGTGTCCACACATCGCAGGTGCTCCGTCGGTTGTCAAACCCACGAGTTTTTCCTAAGGCAGCTCCATCTCATTTGCTGGACATTCTTGACACCTCTTCATACAAATCATGCCCCGTAGTTGTGCCATGCATAGGACGTAAAGCCAAAAACTCCTCTGTCACGCTTAGGCTGGAGTCCACTCCGCGGATGAAAATTGACAACTGGGCAATGTCAGAAATGTCGGTGCTCTCATCCACAGCCAAGGAATATGCAATGAAATCTTTTCCTTTTTCACAAGCTGCTCTTTTAGATTGATGGACAACTGGTCTACTCTCTCGGCAATGGTGTTTCTGCTCAGACTCACATTTAAAAAGAGTTGCCTTTTTTCTGGGCAAACTTGCCACAAACTTTAATCATGCAGTTTTTGATGAAATCCCCCTCCGTAAATGGCCGGGCTGATTTAGCGATCTCTTCTGCCAAAATAAAACTGGCCTTGACAGCAGCCTGGCCTTGTGATTTGGCTTTTTTGAACAGAGCCTGTCGAGATTTGAGGCCTCGTTTTAATTCCTCTGCCTTTTGTAGCCTTTGTTCCATGTCCATATTCTTGTTTTTGTCCGCGTGTTTCGTTTCATAATGTCGTCTCAGATTATACTCTTTCAGTACCGCCACACTTTCTCCACACAGAAGACACACAGGTTTTCCAGCTACCTCCGTGAACATATACTCCGACTCCCACCTTGTTTGAAACCCCGGTTCTCAGTGTCCACCTTCCGTTTTGCCATTTTTGATGGGTATCTGAAAGTTAATTTTACTGTGATGCTGACGACTGCTGTGCCAATAAATATTGAAATGAAGCAGCCTACTGCTCGGTGCGTCACCGTTGCATTGTGGGAAATGTAGTATTGGTGCGTGTAAAAGATCTACGGGCTGCCGGCTTGCTGCGGTCTGCGGGCCGGTTCTAATAATAAATCAAGATCATCCCAGGGGCCGTAAAAAACCTTCTCGCGGGCCGGATGTGGCCCGCGGGCCTTGACTCTGACATATGTGCTCTACTGTATATACCCTCTACTGTATATAGCCCTCTACTGTATATAGCCTCTACTGTATGTAGCTTCACTACTGTATATAGCCTCTATTACACCTGTTGTATTCAGCATTTCACTGTAAGGTCTACTACACCTGTTGTATTCAGCATTTCACTGTGAGGTCAACTACACCTGTTGTATTCAGCATTTCACTGTGAGGTCTACTACACCTGTTGTATTCAGCATCTTCACTGTGAGGTCTATTACACCTGTTGTATTCAGCATTTCACTGTGAGGTCAACTACACCTGTTGTATTCAGCATTTCACCGTGAGGTCTACTACCCTGTTGTATTCAGCATTTCACTGTGAGGTCTACTACACCTGCTGTATTCAGCATTTCACTGTGAGGTCTACTACACCTGTTGTATTCAGCATTTCACTGTGAGGTCTACTACACCTGTTGTATTCAGCATTTCACTGTTAGGTCTACTACACCTGTTGTATTCAGCATTTCACTGTGAGGTCTACTACACCTGTTGTATTCAGCATTTCACTGTAGTGTCTACTTCACACTCCTAAGTTGTATTCAGTATTTCACTGTGAGGTCTACTACACCTGTTGTATTCAGCATTTCACTGTAAAGTCTACTACACCTGTTGTATTCAGCATTTCACTGTGAGGTCTACTACACCTGTTGTATTCAGCATTTCACTGTTAGGTCTACTACACCTGTTGTATTCAGCATTTCACTGTGAGGTCTACTACACCTGTTGTATTCAGCATTTCACTGTGAGGTCTCCTACACCTGTTGTATTCAGCATTTCACTGTGAGGTCAACTACACCTGTTGTATTCAGCATTTCACTGTAGGTCTACTACCCTGTTGTATTCAGCATTTCACTGTGAGGCTCCTACACCTGTTGTATTCAGCATTTCACTGTGAGGTCTACTACACCTGTTGTATTCAGCATTTCACTGTGAGGTCTACTACACCTGTTGTATTCAGCATTTCACTGTGAGGTCTACTACACCTGTTGTATTCAGCATTTCACTGTAAGGTCTACTACACCTGTTGTATACATCATTTCACTGTAAGGTCTACTACACCTGTTGTATTCAGCATTTCACTGTGAGGTCTACTACACCTGTTGTATTCAGCATTTCACTGTGAGGTCTACTACACCTGTTGTATTCAGCATTTCACTGTAAGGTCTACTACACCTGTTGTATTCAGCATTTCACTGTGAGGTCTACTACACCTGTTGTATTCAGCATTTCACTGTGAGGTCTCCTACACCTGTTGTATACAGCATTTCACTGTGAGGTCTACTACACCTGTTGTATTCAGCATTTCACTGTGAGGTCTCCTACACCTGTTGTATTTGGCATTTCACTGTGAGGTCTACTACACCTGTTGTATTCAGCATTTCACTGTAAGGTCTACTACACCTGTTGTATTCAGCATTTCACTGTGAGGTCTACTACACCTGTTGTATTCAGCATTTCACTGTGAGGTCTCCTACACCTGTTGTATACAGCATTTCACTGTGAGGTCTACTACACCTGTTGTATTCAGCATTTCACTATAAGGTCTACTACACCTGTTGTATTCAGCATTTCACTGTGAGGTCTACTACACCTGTTGTATTCAGCATTTCACTGTAAGGTCTACTACACCTGTTGTATTCAGCATTTCACTGTGAGGTCTACTACACCTGTTGTATTCAGCATTTCACTGTGAGGTCTCCTACACCTGTTGTATACAGCATTTCACTGTGAGGTCTCCTACACCTGTTGTATTTGGCGTATGTGCCAAATAAACTGATTTGAAAGGCCTTTCAGCTGGCCAGTGATATGGTTGTCAGGATGTAACAGGGATTTATAGTGAATTATGATAAATGCGCAGAGGAAATTGGATCCATAGCTCACCCTTTTGGTTTTCGTGTTTTAAGTGTTTGAAAATGTGGAATTTAAACCCCCCAAAAAAAAAAGATGTTTCTGATTCAAGCACATTTTTAATAGTGGAGTGACTGTTTCTCTATGATCAGTTTAACTTCAGGGAGTTTCAGTCCCCTTTCAACATAAGCAAATATAGTCAAGAAATATGGATAAAGATGGTCAAAATGAGATTTATTCAGCAACTCTCCTTAGAACAAACATGTTTATTCACCATTCACACCACTCACTTCCATGACAATCACTAACACACTTCCTGTTCACACAGAAGGGCTCTTTGTGACCAACACAACATGGAGGTAACGTGTGAATCCCAAATAGCACCCAACTGCCATAGGGCTCTGGTCAAAAGTAGTGCACTATAGGAAATAGCGTGCTATTTGAGAGAACACTAGGCCCTCTGACAACTCAGCTGACCTGCAGCAATTGAACATTTCACTTCAAAGAAAACGCAGGGAAGGAAGTTTTCAAAAATGTACTTTTTGGTCAAAGAGGCGAGCATGTGGACGAGTTAATTGTAGAATATCCCAAAATATTATTTGATTATCAATATCTGTACAAACTATACTTCTTATAGAAGTTCTCACAACTCACAAAAAAACATCCAATACTAAGACACTTCCACATTACGAGGGGTGTGTGATTATGGCCTAAGGAGAGGCTTTCTACAAAATCTCACTTAACCAAAAAAAAAAAAAAAAGTCTTAACAAAAATGCACACAAGAGGAACTCAAAATCCCAAAACACCCCACGGCCATCTAAAAAAAAAAAAAAAACACATTTTAAATTAAGTGCTTAATAAAATAGAGTAGTATTTATACAGCACATACAGAACTCATTTCATTCATTCATTCTGAGCAGCACATCTGTCCAGTGAGGAGACATCAGTTGAACGATTTTAAACCAGGTAGTATTTAGTCTTTGTCATGTCTGGCAGTGGTCAGCTCTTGGTTCTGTAGTCCCATTAAACACAGTGGTCAGCTCTTGGTTCTGCAGTCACATTAAACAGTGGTCAGCTCTTGGTTCTGCAGTCCCATTAAACAGTGGTCAGATCTTGGTTCTGCAGTCCCATTAAACACAGTGGTCAGCTCTTGGTTCTGCAGTCCCATTAAACAGTGGTCAGATCTTGGTTCTGCAGTCCCATTAAACAGTGGTCAGCTCTTGGTTCTGCAGTCCCATTAAACACAGTGGTCAGCTCTTGGTTCTGCAGTCTTCTGCAGTCATTACACAGTGGCCAGATCTTGGTTCTGCAGTCAGAGGTGATGGCCAGACGCTGGGAATAAAAGACGGGGTTAAAACTGGAACACCCCAAAAACTCCTCTGGAGACTGGAAGGCTGCAGTGGTCTGGTGGGGAGTGTAAGAGTGGCAAGGTAGTATAGGCTAGTGGTGGTGGCAGTGTGTCACAGCTCTCTTGGCTTGAGGCAGTAGGGTTACGGAGAGGGGGAGGAGTAGGGTTACAGCTCTCTTGGCTTGAGGCAGTAGGGTTACCGGGGGAGGCAGGCAGTAGGGTTACAGGGGGAGGAGGCAGGCAGTAGGGTTACAGGGGGAGGGGGCAGGCAGTAGGGTTACAGGGGGAGGAGGCAGGCAGTAGGGTTACAGGGAGGGCAGTAGGGTTACGGGGGAGGCAGGCGGTAGAAATTTACAGGAGAATATGGTAGTAGGGTTTACGGGGGGAGGCAGGCAGTAGGGTTACAGGGGGAGGAGGCAGGCAGTAGGGTTACGGAGAGGGGGGCAGTAGGGTTACGGGAGGCAGGCAGTAGGGTTACAGGGGGAGGGGAGTAGGGAGGGTGGGCAGTAGGGTTACGTGGGGGGGCTACAGCTTCTTCAGTCTGCTGTACAGTCCCCTCTTGCTGCGCTCCCCGGCCCAGGTCCTGCTCTTCAGTCTGAACTTCCTCAGGTCCTCTTTAAAGTCCTGGTGGTGCATGGGCCGGTACCCCTGGGGCTCACACTGCATCTGGAGTGAGAAGGAGTCTCCATCAATGCATTGCCATTACAATGTGTGGTCGCCAAACTGAACGGCTTGTTATAGAAACTACACAGAAACAAAAATATTCATGTCAACTAATTCACTTTTGATTATTAGTGATAAAGCCATCAAAATGTTTCAAAAGTAGGATTGTGTTTTACCCGGAAGTGAGGGAAGAACTCTTTGTAGCCTCCCTTGAGAATGTAGATTTCTGGGTAGTGCAGGTTAGGGTACTCGTTCATCGTCCTGTCCCTCTCACGTACGAAACGACACATCCTGGGCCCTCGCTCTGAGGAGAACTCACAGTGGAAGACGAGGAGCACCCTGTGGTCAGGGGAGAGGGGGGCGATGGGGGTGCGAAGGAGGTACTCCTCTACCTGCTCCTCCTGGTAGAGGTTCAGGGCTCCTTTGATGTGGCCCCCCTCAAACTCATACGGGTAGCGACAGTCAATCACCACGATCCTCTCGACAACATGATGCAGCTGGCCGCTCAGAGCGGACACCATCTGAGGAGGAACAGACAGGTTAGTCTCCGGTTATAGAGGATCCAGCTGGCCGCTCAGAGCAGACAGGTTAGTCCCAGGTTATAGAGGATCCAGCTGGCCGCTCAGAGCGAGACAGCGTTGAGTCTACAGGTTATAGAGGATCCAGCTGGCCGCTCAGAGCAGACAGGTTAGTCTCAGGTTATAGAGGATCCAGCTGGCCGCTCAGAGCAGACAGGTTAGTCTCAGGTTATAGAGGATCCAGCTGGCCGCTCAGAGCAGACAGGTTATAGAGGATCCAGCTGGCCGCTCAGAGCGGACAGGTAGTCTCAGGTTATAGAGGATCCAGCTGGCCGCTCAGAGCGGACAGGGTTAGTCTCAGGTTATAGAGGATCCAGCTGGCCGCTCAGAGCAGACAGGTTAGTCTCAGGTTATAGAGGATCCAGCTGGCCGCTCAGAGCAGACAGGTTAGTCTCAGGTTATAGAGGATCCAGCTGGCCGCTCAGAGCGGACAGGTTAGTCCTCAGGTTATAGAGGATCCAGCTGGCCGCTCAGAGCGGACAGGTTAGTCTCAGGTTATAGAGGATCCAGCTGGCCGCTCAGAGCAGACAGGCTAGTCTCAGGTTATAGAGGATCCAGCTGGCCGCTCAGAGCAGACAGGCTAGTCTCAGGTTCGAGCCCCAATACTTAGAGCATGGTTATATGCAAAAACATTCATATTACCATCAATTTAACCATTTTGTGCGATAAATTTAAAAAGAAATCAGTTTAAGTTAAAAAAATGGACAGTTACATTAATGACAGGACTCGGTTCAAACATTCAGGAAATGCATAAATCCACATTGATGTGCAACCTGTCAAAATAGGAACCAGAATGAGACATCTGGTCTCTTGATCTATGCTTCTAAACCTACTACACTAGTCACCACCCGAGGAAGGAGGCACTCCGTGACAGATATTTAAACTATGATCTTGTTGCTGGATTGAGCGATCAATTAGCCTACGTGGCCACCGAATGACCTGTGTCAAAATCTCCCGTTGGCAACCAATCCCAAACAGGATGAATTGGCAAACTTTCACAGTGATGACTCTCAGTGTTCAGCGCAACGCACAAACAATGACAAATAAATCAATAGATAGTAAATAAGGTTTTTCAAGCAATAATTATTACAATAAACACTAGAGCAGTAAAAACTATACATCCAGAAAATGTTTAAACCAGGCCTGTGAGCTGGGCTTTAACATATATACCTGGTGGTCTGTCTCCATAACACCAGGGTCTGTCTCCATAACACCAGGGTCTGTCTCCATAACACCAGGGTCTGTCTCCATAACACCAGGGTCTGTCTCCATAACACCAGGGTCTGTCTCCATAACACCAGGGTCTGTCTCCATAACACCAGGGTCTGTCTCCATAACACCAGGGTCTGTCTCCATAACACCAGGGTCTATTGTCTTTGGGTTAATCGTCCGAGCTCAACATGGTTTTTAGTAGATAAACTATGTAGCATCTACAACTTCCTACTGGATATTTGACTACCTTACGATATATTTCTAGAGGCCTTATAAAAACATTAAAAAGTTAGTTAAACGAGTGTTCAGTAGTCAAATAAGCTCAAGAGGCTTGGCAGGTTGGATGTTGTGAGGTGAGAAGACCGGGGACCTTGGTCAAACACCCCATGCGCTCTGGTCAAAAGTAGTGCACTACATAGGGAATACTAGTGGTGATTAGACACATGGCTGTATCATATAACAGCAGTAGTTCTCACCATCTCAGGGGTGATGTATTTCAGGTCCTGGTGTTTACCCTCCACGGTGGACAGGACACAGGGTTTGGTGAAATCTCCGATCAGCTCTCTGTCCTGGTCAGACTCACTAGTGTCCAGCAGCTTCTCAATCTCAGTGTGGTTACAGAACGTCTAGGAAGGAGAGAGAGAGAGATCCCTGGTTACAGAACGAATAGAAGGCAAGAGAGAGAGAGAGAGAGAGATCCCTGGTTACAGAACGAATAGGAAGGAGAGAGAGATCCCTGTTTACAAGAACGAATAGGAAGGAGAGAGAGAGAGATCCCTGGTTACAGAACGAATAGGAAGGAGAGAGAGATAGATCCCTGGTTACAGAACGAATAGGAAGGGAGAGAGAGATCCCTGGTTACAGAACGAATAGGAAGGAGAGAGGAGAGATCCCTGGTTACAGAACGAATAGGAAGGAGAGAGAGACGGATCTCGGCAGTCAGACAAAGCAGAATCTTTGATCGACAAACCACCTTGCATCCCAAAAACACCTCATTATGTGACCAATATTAGAGAGTCTCTTCGCTTAATCTGATCCCTTCAAACACGCTGACTGTGGGGGTGGAGACTAGAGAAGTCATAGTCGGTCGACCTCAACGCGATACCGATTATTGGAGGGACAAAAGCCGATACCGAGCAAAAATCGGCCGATTTTTATTTATAATAACGACAATTGCAACAATACTGAATGAACACTTATTCTGAACTTAATATAATACATCAATAAAATCAATTTAGCCTCAAGTAAATAATGAAACATGTTCAATTTGGTTTAAATAATGCAAAAACAGTGTTGAGAAGTAAAAGTGCAATATGTGCCATGTAAGAAAGCTAACGTTTCAGTTCCTTGCTCAAAACATGAGAACATATGAAAGCTGGTGGTTCCTTTTAACATGAGTCTTCAATATTCCCAGGTAAGAAGTTTTATGTTGTAGTTATTATAGGAATTATAGGACTATTTCCCTCTATACCATTTGTATTTCATATACCTTTGACTATTGGATGTTCTTATAGGCACTTTAGTATTGCCAGTGTAACAGCATAGCTTCCGTCCCTCTCCTCGCTCCTCCCTGGGCTCGAACCAGGAACACAACGACAACAGCCACCACATCGAAGAGCATTACCCATGCAGAGCAAGGGAAACAACCACTCGAAGTCTCAGAGCGAGTGATGTTTGAAACGCTATTAGCGCAGCTAACTAGCTAGCCATTTCAAATCGGTTACACCAGCCTCATCTCGGGAGTTGATAGGTTTGAAGTCATAAACAGCGCAATGCTTGACGCACTAACGAAGAACTGCTGGCAAAACGCACGAAAGTGCTGTTTGAATTAATGTTTACGTGCCTGCTTCTGCCTACCACCACTCAGTCAGATACTTAGATACTTGTATGATTGTATGCTCAGTCAGATTATATGCAACACAGGACACGCTAGATAATATCTAGTAATATCATCAACCATGTGTAGTTAACCTCTTACACTTATGGTGGCGCTATTTCATTTTTGGAAGAAAAACGTTCCCGTTTTAAACAAGATATTTTGTCACAAAAAGATGCTCGACTATGCATATAATTGCTACTGTTCGAAAGAAAACACTCTGACGTGTCCAGAAATACAAATATCTTCTCTGTGCGTGCCCTTTAACGTGAGCTTCAGGCAAAACCAAGATGACTTGGCATCCAGGAAATGACAAGGATTTTTGAGGCTCTGTCTTTCATGATCTCCTTATATGGCTGTGAACGCAAGAGGAATGAGTCTGCCCTTTCTGTCGTTTCCCCAAGGTGTCTGCAGCATTGTGACGTATTTGTAGGCAGATCGTTGGAAGATTGACCATAAGAGACCACATTTACCACGTGTCCGCCCGGTGTCCTGCGCCGAAATTGGTGCGCAAAAGTCACCTGCCAGTATTTTTCCATGGGGCACAGAGAGAGAAGCAAGCTTCCACGAACTGCATGTCAATGAAGAGATATGTGAAAAAACACCTTGAGGATTGATTCCAAACAACGTTTGCCATGTTTCGGTCGATATTATGTAGTTAATCCGGAAAAAGTTTCACGTTGTAGGTGACTGCATTTTCGGTTCGTTTCGGTAGCCAGGCGCAATGTAGAAAACGGAACGATTTCTCCTACACACAGACGCTTTCAGGAAACACTGCGCATTTGGTATGTGGCTGAGACTCTCCTCATTGAAAACATCAGAAGCTCTTCAAAGGTAAATGATTTTATTTATTTGGTTATCTGGCTTTTGTGAAAATGTTGCGTGCTACATGCTACACAAAATGCTATGCTAGCTTTGCATACTCTTACACAAATTAGTCAATTTCTATGGTTCAAAAGCATATTTTGAAAATCTGAGATGACAGTGTTGTTAAGAAAAGGCTAAGCTTGAGAGCAAACGCATTATTTTAATTTTATTTGCGATTTTCAGAAATCGTTAACGTTGCGTTATGCTAATGAGCCTGAGGCTTTAGTCACAAACCCGGATCCGGGATGGGGAGTTTCAAGAAGTTAACTAGTGATTATGATTGATTGTTTTTTTATAAGATAAGTTTAATGCTAGCTAGCAACTTGCCTTGGCTTACTGCATTAGCGTAACAGGTAGTCTCCTTGTGGAGTGCAACGAGAGAGGGGCAGGTCATTATTGCGTTGGACTGGTTAACTGTAAGGTTGCAAGATTGGATCCCCGAGCTGACAAGGTGAAAATCTGTCGTTCTGCCCCTGAACCAGGAGGTTAACCTCACCGTTCCTAGGCCATCATTGAAAATAAGAATGTGTTCTTAACTGACTTGCCTAGTTAAATAAAGGTATATAAAAATGTAATAGATAAAAAAGTGGCAAATCGGCACCCAAAAATACCGATTTCCGTTTATGAAAACTTGAAAATCGG
>NW_027015936.1:0-10729 GCF_036934945.1 Oncorhynchus masou masou | reverse complement strand
CATTTACATTACATTTAAGTCATTTAGCAGACGCTCTTATCCAGAGCGACTTACAAATTGGTGAATTCACCTTCTGACATCCAGTGGAACAGCCACTTTACAATAGTGCATCTAAATCATTAAGGGGGGGTGGTGAGAAGGATTACTTATCCTATCCTAGGTATTCCTTGAAGAGGTGGGGTTTCAGGTGTCTCCGGAAGGTGGTGATTGACTCCGCTGTCCTGGCGTCGTGAGGGAGTTTGTTCCACCATTGGGGGGCCAGAGCAGCGAACAGTTTTGACTGGGCTGAGCGGGAACTGTACTTCCTCAATGGTAGGGAGGCGAGCAGGCCAGAGGTGGATGAACGCAGTGCCCTTGCTTGGGTGTAGGGCCTGATCAGAGCCTGGAGGTACTGCGGTGCCGTTCCCCTCACAGCTCCGTAGGCAAGCACCATGGTCTTGTAGCGGATGCGAGCTTCAACTGGAAGCCAGTGGAGAGAGCGGAGGAGCGGGGTGACGTGAGGAGCCCAGCCAGCAGCGAGTTGCAGTAATCCAGACGGGAGATGACAAGTGCCTGGATTAGGACCTGCGCCGCTTCCTGTGTGAGGCAGGGTCGTACTCTGCGGATGTTGTAGAGCATGAACCTACAGGAACGGGCCACCGCCATGATGTTGGTTGAGAACGACAGGGTGTTGTCCAGGATCACGCCAAGGTTCTTAGCGCTCTGGGAGGAGGACACAATGGAGTTGTCAACCGTGATGGCGAGATCATGGAACGGGCAGTCCTTCCCCGGGAGGAAGAGCAGCTCAGTCTTGCCGAGGTTCAGCTTGAGGTGGTGATCCGTCATCCACACTGATATGTCTGCCAGACATGCAGAGATGCGATTCGCCACCTGGTCATCAGAAGGGGGAAAGGAGAAGATGAATTGTGTGTCGTCTGCATAGCAATGATAGGAGAGACCATGTGAGGTTATGACAGAGCCAAGTGACTTGGTGTATAGCGAGAATAGGAGAGGGCCTAGAACAGAGCCCTGGGGGACACCAGTGGTGAGAGCGCGTGGCGAGGAGACAGATTCTCGCCACGCCACCTGGTAGGAGCGACCTGTCAGGTAGGACGCAATCCAAGCGTGGGCCGCGCCGGAGATGCCCAACTCGGAGAGGGTGGAGAGCAGGATCTGATGGTTCACAGTATCGAAGGCAGCCGATAGGTCTAGAAGGATGAGAGCAGAGGAGAGAGAGTTAGCTTTAGCAGTGCGGAGCGCCTCCGTGATGCAGAGAAGAGCAGTCTCAGTTGAATGGCTAGTCTTGAAACCTGACTGATTTGGATCAAGAAGGTCATTCTGAGAGAGATAGCGGGAGAGCTGGCCAAGGACGGCACGTTCAAGAGTTTTGGAGAGAAAAGAAAGAAGGGATACTGGTCTGTAGTTGTTGACATCGGAGGGATCGAGTGTAGGTTTCTTCAGAAGGGGTGCAACTCTCGCTCTCTTGAAGACGGAAGGGACGTAGCCAGCGGTCAGGGATGAGTTGATGAGCGAGGTGAGGTAAGGGAGAAGGTCCCCGGAAATGGTCTGGAGGAGAGAGGAGGGGATAGGGTCGAGCGGGCAGGTTGTTGGGCGGCCGGCCGTCACAAGAAGCGAGATTTCATCTGGAGAGAGAGGGGAGAAAGAGGTCAGAGCACAGGGTAGGGCAGTGTGAGCAGAACCAGCGGTGTCGTTTGACTTAGCAAACGAGGATCGGATGTCGTCGACCTTCTTTTCAAAATGGTTGACGAAGTCATCTGCAGAGAGGGAGGAGGGGGGGAGGGGGAGGAGGATTCAGGAGGGAGGAGAAGGTGGCAAAGAGCTTCCTAGGGTTAGAGGCAGATGCTTGGAATTTAGAGTGGTAGAAAGTGGCTTTAGCAGCAGAGACAGAGGAGGAAAATGTAGAGAGGAGGGAGTGAAAGGATGCCAGGTCCGCAGGGAGGCGAGTTTTCCTCCATTTCCGCTCGGCTGCCCGGAGCTCTGTTCTGTGAGCTCGCAATGAGTCATCGAGCCACGGAGCGGGAGGGGAGGACCGAGCCGGCCTGGAGGATAGGGGACATAGAGAGTCAAAGGATGCAGAAAGGGAAGAGAGGAGGGTTGAGGAGGCAGAGTCAGGAGAAAGGTTGGAGAAGGTATGAGCAGAGGGAAGAGATGAAAGGATGGAAGAGGAAAGAGTAGCGGGGGAGAGAGAGCGAAGGTTGGGACGGCGCGATACCATCCGAGTAGGGGCAGTGTGGGAAGTGTTGGATGAGAGCGAGAGGGAAAAGGATACAAGGTAGTGGTCGGAGACTTGGAGGGGAGTTGCAGTGAGGTTAGTGGAAGAACAGCATCTAGTAAAGATGAGGTCGAGCGTATTGCCTGCCTTGTGAGTAGGGGGGAAGGTGAGAGGGTGAGGTCAAAAGAGGAGAGGAGTGGAAAGAAGGAGGCAGAGAGGAATGAGTCAAAGGTAGACGTGGGGAGGTTAAAGTCGCCCAGGACTGTGAGAGGTGAGCCGTCCTCAGGAAAGGAGCTTATCAAGGCATCAAGCTCATTGATGAACTCTCCGAGGGAACCTGGAGGGCGATAAATGATAAGAATGTTAAGCTTGAAAGGGCTGGTAACTGTGACAGCATGGAATTCAAAGGAGGCGATAGATAGATGGGTAAGGGGAGAGAGAGAGAATGACCACTTGGGAGAGATGAGGATCCCGGTGCCACCACCCCGCTGACCAGAAGCTCTCGGGGTGTGCGAGAACACGTGGGCGGACGAAGAGAGAGCAGTAGGAGTAGCAGTGTTATCTGTGGTGATCCATGTTTCCGTCAGTGCCAGGAAGTCGAGGGACTGGAGGGAGGCATAGGCTGAGATGAACTCTGCCTTGTTGGCCGCAGATCGGCAGTTCCAGAGGCTACCGGAGACCAGGAACTCCACGTGGGTCGTGCGCGCTGGGACCACCAGATTAGGGTGGCCGCGGCCACGCGGTGTGGAGCGTTTGTATGGTCTGTGCAGAGAGGAGAGAACAGGGATAGATAGACACATAGTTAACAGGGTACAGAAGAGGCTACGCTAATGCAAAGGAGATTGGAATGACAAGTGGACTACACGTCTCGAATGTTCAGAAAGTTAAGCTTACGTAGCAAGAATCTTATTGACTAAAATGATAAACCACAGTGTCTGTCTATGTACCCAACCTGTCTATGTACCCAACCTGTCATAAACCACAGTGTACCCAACCTGTCATAAACCACAGTGTCTGTCTATGTGCCCAACCTGTCATAAACCACAGTGTCTGTCTATGTACCCAACCTGTCATAAACCACAGTGTCTGTCTATGTGCCCAACCTGTCATAAACCACAGTGTCTGTCTATGTACCCAAACTGTCATAAACCACAGTGTCTGTCTATGTACCCAACCTGTCATAAACCACAGTGTCTGTCTATGTGCCCAACCTGTCATAAACCACAGTGTCTGTCTATGTACCCAACCTGTCATAAACCACAGTGTCTGTCTATGTACCCAACCTGTCATAAACCACAGTGTCTGTCTATGTACCCAACCTGTCATAAACCACAGTGTCTGTCTATGTGCCCAACCTGTCATAAACCACAGTGTCTGTCTATGTGCCCAACCTGTCATAAACCACAGTGTCTGTCTATGTGCCCAACCTGTCATAAACCACAGTGTCTGTCTATGTACCCAACCTGTCATAAACCACAGTGTCTGTCTATGTACCCAACCTGTCATAAACCACAGTGTCTGTCTATGTACCCAACCTGTCATAAACCACAGTGTCTGTCTATGTACCCAACCTGTCATAAACCACAGTGTCTGTCTATGTGCCCAACCTGTCATAAACCACAGTGTCTGTCTATGTGCCCAACCTGTCATAAACCACAGTGTCTGTCTATGTGCCCAACCTGTCATAAACCACAGTGTCTGTCTATGTACCCAACCTGTCATAAACCACAGTGTCTGTCTATGTGCCCAAACTGTCATAAACCACAGTGTCTGTCTATGTACCCAACCTGTCATAAACCACAGTGTCTGTCTATGTACCCAACCTGTCATAAACCACACTGTCTGTCTATGTACCCAACCTGTCATAAACCACAGTGTCTGTCTATGTACCCAACCTGTCATAAACTAAATCAAATCAAATCAAATGTATTGGTCACATACACATGGTTAGCAGATGTTAATGCGAGTGTAGCAAAATGCTTGTGCTTCTAGTTCCGACAATGCAGTAATAACCAAAGAGTAATTTAACCTAACAATTCCAAAACGACTGTCTTATACACACAAGTGTAAAGGGATAAAGAATATGTACATAAAGATATGAATGAGTGATGGTAAAGAGCGACATAGGCAAGATACAGTAGATGGTATCGAGTACAGTATATACATATGAGATGAGTAATGTAAGGTATGTAAACAAATTGGCATAGGTTAAAGTGGCTAGTGGTACATGTATTACATAAAGATGCAGTAGATTATATAGAGTACAGTATATACATATACATATGTATATACATATACATATGAGATGAGTAATGTAGGGTATGTAAACATTATATTAAGTAGCATTGTTTAAAGTGGCTAGTGATATATTTTCCATCAATTTCCATCAATTCCCATTATTAAAGTGGCTGGAGTTGAGTCAGTGTGTTGGCAGCAGCCACTCAATGTTAGTGGTGGCTGTTTAACAGTCTGATGGCCTTGAGACAGAAGCTGTTTTTCAGTCTCTCGGTCCCAGCTTTGATGCACCTGTACTGACCTCGCCTTCTGGATGATAGCGGGGTGAACAGGCAGTGGCTCAGGTGGTTGTTGTCCTTGATGATCTTTATGGCCTTCCTGTGACTTCGGGTGGTGTAGGTGTGTCTGTCTATGTACCCAACCTGTCATAAACCACACTGTCTGTCTATGTAACCAACCTGGGCTCTCATATAGTATCATGCCATCAGATAAGCCACTTAAAAAGCAGTATACTATAATAGCTAGCTGATTAGGGATGGGTACCGAAACCCGGTATTAAACGGGCCCTGGGGCTATATCCCCCTTTCGGTACTGGAGAAATTAAGAAAATATATTTCCTATTTATTATTGCTACATAAACGTTATCCTGTACATTTTATCTCACCAACCGTTTCTAATTTGCAATAAGATGAAGACATTCGTCTATGATACATTTTCGCTATTCCCAATCAAGAAGAGAGATCTCTCTGGCACGGAGCTTCTATCTCCCACACGCTACAGCACACACACACACACACACACACACACACACACACACACACACACACACACACACACACACACACACACACACACACACACACACACACACACACACACACACACACACACACACACACACACACACACACACACACACACACACACACACACACAGAAGAAAGACCCTGCTCTTAATTAGTGACGATGGCGGAGAGAACTAAAACGTTCAAGAGCGCAGTTACACATCACCAGAGTCGATGCTGACAAATGCTCGTTACCACAAGTGCAACAAGACATTTTGCTTGTAAGGGCGGAAAACACGAGCAGTCTGTCCAAACATCTATGGATAGTGCATCATGTACCGCCAGCTCGTAGCTCATCTCTCGTTGTCAGATCTCCGTTAGCTATGTATGCTAGCAGCATAGAGCCCACACACACACAGAGTTAACTAGATTATGTGAACATGGGTTCATGATCAAACGGAACCATTAGCCAGCTGATTGTTTAGCAATGGGTGCGTGTTTAGCAATGGCATCTACAATGAACCAACCCACTCCTCCCTCTAATACCACTGGTCCAAGCCAAAGACGAGCCCAAAGCCCCTTCATGCTGGCAGCTGGTGGGAGGATGACTGAGGAGAGGGTGAATGAGTGCCACCTAGCCGTGACCAAATTCATGAAAGGCCTACACCCCTTTGCAACAGTGGAGTCCAAGGGCTTTAGGTAACAGTCTGTCAGTATATATTGAGTAGTAATAATGTTTAATATAAAGTAATATTATAAGAGGACTGAATGTTAGTCTCATCACTCCACAATTCAATACACAACAACACAATAATTCAATAATGATAATTCAACACATGAAAAAAAAAGTTTACTGTAGAGAAATGAGCAAGGCACTCAACTCCAAATACACCCTCCCTCCAGGAGTTACCTCAGTGACACATTCATTCCTACCTGGGGCAATGTGATCATTGAGCTGAAGGACGTGCCAAAAGCTGGCCATCACATCAGACATCATCACTGTCAGACCACTATCTCACTGTTACAGTACACTACACAAGCCAGGGCACTGTGAAACAGAAGGTCATCCATACCAGGGCAGTTTAAAACAGAAGGACCTCTACACCAGGGCAGTGTAAAACAGAAGGACCTCTACACCAGGGCAGTTTAAAACAGAAGGACATCTACACCAGGGCAGTTTAAAATAGAAGGACCTCTACACCAGGACAGTGTACAACAGAAGGTCCTCTACACCAGGACAGTGTAAAACAGAAGGACCTCTACACCAGGACAGTGTAAAACAGAAGGTCCTCTACACCAGGACAGTGTACAACAGAAGGTCCTCTACACCAGGACAGTGTAAAACAGAAGGTCCTCTACACCAGGACAGTGTACAACAGAAGGTCCTCTACACCAGGACAGTGTAAAACAGAAGGTCCTCTACACCAGGACAGTGTAAAACAGAAGGTCCTCTACACCAGGACAGTGTACAACAGAATGATCTCTACACCAGGACAGTGTAAAACAGAAGGTCCTCTACACCAGGACAGTGTACAACAGAAGGTCCTCTACACCAGGACAGTGTACAACAGAAGGTCCTCTACACCAGGACAGTGTAAAACAGAAGGACCTCTACACCAGGACAGTGTAAAACAGAAGGTCCTCTACACCAGGACAGTGTACAACAGAAGGTCCTCTACACCAGGACAGTGTAAAACAGAAGGTCCTCTACACCAGGACAGTGTACAACAGAAGGTCCTCTACACCAGGACAGTGTAAAACAGAAGGTCCTCTACACCAGGACAGTGTAAACAGAAGGTCCTCTACACCAGGACAGTGTACAACAGAATGATCTCTACACCAGGACAGTGTAAAACAGAAGGTCCTCTACACCAGGACAGTGTACAACAGAAGGTCCTCTACACCAGGACAGTGTAAAACAGAAGGTCCTCTACACCAGGACAGTGTACAACAGAATGATCTCTACACCAGGACAGTGTAAAACAGAAGGTCCTCTACACCAGGACAGTGTACAACAGAAGGTCCTCTACACCAGGACAGTGTACAACAGAAGGTCCTCTACACCAGGGCAGTGTAAAACAGAAGGTCCCCCACACCAGGGCAGTGTAAAACAGAAGGTCAGTGTACAAATTGCAAACTGGCGAAGTAGTGGCAGAGGAGATCTCAGACATTCTGGAAGAGTTTGAGATAGAGCAGAGTGACTATTGATAATGCTGTGAATATGTATGTTGCCATCAAGAGGCTGCACAATCCTAAAAATAGGATGCTTTGCGCACACTGAATCTGGCAGCGCAGAAAATCTACTAAATTACTTCCATTGAATCAGAGCAGTGGTCATGTGGTACAAGAGATCATCGATGTCCAACAGTCTTGAAGGAATGGCAGCAGCTCCTTAGTAAGGAGCCAGTTCAATCTATTGAAGTTTTATTTTGAAATTACCACATTTAACAATTTAATTAAATATTCAAGTGTGCGGTAATTAAATGTATGTTGTTTTTTGTTGTTGTGGGCTCAATAGATTAGCCGGTCACGGACAGCCGGTCACGGAACGTACAGACGCCCAGGGGGACACTGGAGGGGAGTGGGCTCTGCACGTAGCGCCTGCTCAATGTCCGTGTCCAGCTCCCACACTACCGGGGCCACCAGGCAGGAGGCCGGGAGTATGGGGTGGGATCCCTGGGCCGCTCCTCTGTGTCATACAGCCGGGACAGTGCGTCTGCCTTCACATTCTGGGAACCTGGTCTGTAAGAAAGAATGAAAACAAAGCGGGTGAAAAACATGGCCCACCTTGCCTGGCGAGGGTTCAGTCTCCTCGCTGCCCGGATGTACTCCAGATTGCGGTGGTCAGTCCAGATGAGAAAAGGGTGTTTAGCCCCCTCAAGCCAATGTCTCCACGCCTTCAAAGCCTTGACGATAGCCAACAGCTCCCGGTCCCCTACGTCGTACCCGAGCGCTGAGAGAGCACGGCTCCTATCCCAGCCTCGGACTCGTCCACCTACACTATGAATGCCAAAGAGGGATCCGGATGGGCCAGCATGGGAGCAGAGGTAAACAGAGCCCTCAGGTGACCAAAAGCCCTGTCCGCGTCAGCCGACCACTACAAACGTACCAGTTCCCCCCTTCAGCAGTGAGGTAATGGGAGCCGCTACCTGACCAAAACCCCTGAGGTGGAAATGCGGTACCCTAGGAAGGAGATGGACTGTTGGAAGAACAGACATTTCTCAGCTTTGACGTACAGGTCATGCTCCAACAGTTGACCAAGCACCTTGCGCACCAGAGACACATGCTCGGGGCGTGCAACGGAGTATATAAGAATGTCATCTATATACACCTCTACACCCTGCCCGTGCAGATCCCTGAAAGAAAATCTTGTCTATAAAGGCTTGGAAGACTGATGGAGCATTCATCAACCCGTACGGCATGACGAGGTACTCATAATGCCCTGAGGTAGTACTGAATTCCATCTTCCACTCGTCTCCCTCCCGGATACGCACCAGGTTGTAAGCGCTCCTGAGATCTAGATTGGTAAAGAAGCGCGCCCCGTGCATTGACTCAATCGCTGTGGCTATGAGAGGTAGCTGGTAACTGTACCTCACAGTGATCTGGTTTAGGCCTAAATAGTTAATACACGGCACACCTCCCTCCTTCTTCTTCACAAAAAGAAACTTGAGGAGGCGGGTGAAGTAGAGGACCGAATGTACCCCTGACGCAGGGATTTGGAGACATGTGTTTCCATAGCTGGGGTCATGACAGGCTAACCAGGGTAGGTCTAGCACCACTGGAAATGCAGGAGAGTCAGTGAGGAAGAGACTGATTATCTTCTTGTGACCCCCCTGCGTCGCCATGCCCAGAGGAGCGGTGGCCTCCCTAATCAACCCTGACCCTAATTGTCAACTGTCTAAGGCGTGAACAGGGAAGGGCACAGCCACTGGAACAATGGGGGTCCCTAAACTATGGGGGCGAATGACCTGTCTATACAATTCCCAGCCGCGCCTGATTCGACGAGCGCCTTATGCTGGGAATGCGGGGAAAACTCAGGAAACGTAATATACAAAAACATTTGTGCAACAGAGGGCTCTGGGTGAGAATGGTGCCGGCTCACCTGGGGTGACGCCAGGGTGCCCTGCCTGCTGCCTCAACCCCCAGAGGAACCAACCCGGCACCGACAGGCAGTATACTATAGTATATGGGGCTTTGGTGACAAAACGGATGGCACCGTGATAGACTGCATCCAATTTATTGAGTAGGGTATTGGAGGCTATTTTGTAAATGACATCGCCGAAGTCGAGGATTGGTAGGATAGTCAGTTTTACAAGGGTATGTTTGGCAGCATGAGTGAAGGATGCTTTGTTGCAAAATAGGAAGCCAATTCCAGATTTAACTTTGGATTGGAGATGTTTGATGTGAGTCTGGAAGGAGAGTTTACAGTCTAACCAGACACCTAGGTATTTGTAGTTGTCCACATATTCTAAGTCAGAGCCGTCCAGAGTAGTGATGTTGGACAGGCGGGCAGGTGCAGGCAGCGATCGGTTGAAGTGCATGCATTTAGTTTTACTTGTATTTAAGAGCAATTAGAGGCCACGGAAGGAGAGATGTATGGCATTGAAGCTCTCCTGGAGGGTTGTTAATACAGTGTCCAAAGAAGGGCCAGAAGTATACAGAATGGTGTCGTCTGCGTAGAGGTGGATCAGAGACTCACCAGCAGCAAGAGCGACATCATTGATGTATACAGAGAAGAGAGTCGGTCCAAGAATTGAACCCTGTGGCACCACCATAGAGAATGCCAGAGGCCCGGACAACAGACCCTCCGATTTGACACACTGAACTCTATCAGAGAAGTAGTTGGTGAACCAGGCGAGGCAATCATTTGAGAAACCAAGGCTGTCGAGTCTGCCAATGAGGATGTGGTGATTGACAGAGTCGACAGCCTTGGCCAGGTCAATGAATACGGCTGCACAGTATTGTTTCTTATCGATGGTGGTTAAGATATCGTTTAGGACCTTGAGCGTGACTGAGGTGCACCCATGACCAATTCTGAAACCAGATTACATAGCGGAGAAGGTATGGTGGGATTCAAAATGATCGGTAATCTGTTTGTTGACTTGGCTTTCGAAGACCTTAGAAAGGCAGGGTAGGATAGATATAGGTCTGTAGCAGTTTGGGTCAAGAGTTCCCCTCCTTTGAAGAGGGGGATGACTGCAGCTGCTTTCCAATCTTTGGGAATCTCAGATGACACAAAAGAGAGGTTGAACAGGCTAGTAATAGGGGTGGCAACAATTTCGGTAGATCATTTTAGAAAGAAAGGGTCCCGACACAGCTCCGGCTGATTTGTTGGGGTCCAGATTTTGCAGCTCTTTCAGAACATCAGCTGACTGGATTTGGGAGAGGGAGAAATGGGGAAGGCTTGGGCGAGTTGCTGTGGGGGGTGCAGTGCTGACCGGGATAGGGGTAGCCAGGTAGACAGCATGGCCAGCCGTAGACAAAGAATATACTATAA
>NW_027015935.1:0-10730 GCF_036934945.1 Oncorhynchus masou masou | reverse complement strand
TGTCATGTCTTGTTATGTCTGTTCCTGTCCTTTCTCTTCATCTCTCTCTCTGCTGGTCTTTTTAGGTTACCTTCTCTGTCTCTCATTCCTCAGCTGTTCTACATCTGCCCTAACTAGCTCTTTTCACTCTTCCCCACCTGTTCTCTTCCCCCTCTGATTAGGTCTCTATTTCTCTCTGTTCCTGCTACTTTCAGTGTCTGATTCTTGTTTGTGTTTTGATGCCAGAAGCAAGCTGTCGTCTCGTTTGCTTCCACCTTGTCCTGTCCTGTCGGAGTCTGCCTGGCAGGAGCATCCTGCACTATACTAACGTTCTTTTTGTTCCGCTGACAACGTTGGAAGAGGATTTATGCCATTCCTGTATTTTCATTAAAGAACTCTGTTTTCTGTTAAAACCGCTTTGGGTCTTCACTCAAGTTCATAACAGAAGAATCAGACCAAGAATGGACCCAGCGGCCCGGACCCTTTTCACTCCGCTCGTCGAGATCCAGGGAGCATAGGCAGACACAGGAGGAATTGTCTGCTGCTCAACATGCCGTTGAGACCCTGGCCCGTCCAAGTCTCCAACCTCCAAGACGGGTTCACCAACTCCCACCTCGATCCACCGCCCCACTTCCAGGGTTTCCGAGTCTCCGGAGCCCAGGATCAACAACCCGCCGTGTTACTCTGGGGAGCCCACTGAGTGCCGCTCATTCCTCACTCAGTGTGATGTGGTGTTCTCTCTCCCAGCCCAACACTTACTCCAGGAGCGCAGCCCGCATCGCCTCGTCATTTCTCTCCTTACCCGGACGGGGCGCGGAGTGGCACGGCAGTCTGGGAGGAGGTGAGGGCTGAGTGTATTAACCAGTATCAGGACTTTAAGGAGGAGATGATACGGGTTTTTGACCGTTCTGTTTTTGGCGAGGAGGCTTCCAGGGCCCTGTCTTCCCTATGTCAGGGGAATAGATCCATAACGGATTATTCTATTGAGTTTCGCACTCTCGCTGCCTCTAGTGACTGGAACGAGCCGGCTTTGCTCGCTCGTTTTCTGGAGGGTCTCCACGTCGAGGTTAAGGATGAGATCCTCTCCCAGGAGGTTCCTTCCAGTCTGGACTCCTTAATAGCTCTCGCTATTCGCAGATAGAGCGACGGTTTGATCTTCGTCACCGAGCTCGTGGAAAGGAGCTCACGTTCTCCGTTGCTCCCCTCTCCACATCACTGCCACCTGCCGCATCACTGCCACCCTCCTCCGCCGGCTCGGATGCTGAGCCTATGCAGCTGGGGGGTATTCGCATCTCGGCCAAGGAGAGAGGGAACGAGAATCACCAATCGCCTCTGTCTCTACTGCGGCTCCGCTGGTCATTTTGTCACCTCATGTCCTGTAAAAGCCAGAGCTCATCAGTAAGAGGAGGGCTACTGGTGAGCGCAACTACTCAGGCCTCTCCTTCTGGATCACGCACTACCTTTCCGGTCCATCTCCGCTGGCCCGGTTCATCTGCTTCCTGCAGTGCCTTGATAGACTCTGGGGCGGAGGGCTGTTTTATGGACGAGACCTGGGCTCGGGAACATGACATTCCTCTCAGACAGTTAGGGAGCCCAGGGCCTTGTTCGCTTTAGATGGTAGTTCTCTCCCCAAGATTCAGCGTGAGACGCTGCCTTTAACCCTCACTGTCTCTGGTAATCATAGCGAAACCATTTCTTTTTTAATTTTTCGTTCACCTTTTACACCTGTTGTTTTGGGTCATCCTGGCTAGTGCGCCATAACCCTTCTATTAATTGGTCTAGTAATACTATCCTATCCTGGAATGTTTCTTGTCATGTAACCTGTTTAATGTCTGCTATCCCTCCTGTTTCCTCTGTCTCTTCTTCACAGGAGGAGCCTGGCGATTTGACAGGGGTGCCGGAGGAGTATCACGATCTGCGCACGGTGTTCAGTCGTTCAAGGCCACTTCTCCCCTCCACACCGGTCGTATGACTGTAGTATTGATCTCCTTCCGGGAACTGTCCCCGGGGGGGTAGATTATACTCTCTGTCGGCTCCCGAACGTAAGGCTCTCGAGGATTATTTGTCGGTTTCGCTCGGCATGGTACCATAGTCTCCTCCTCCTCCCCCGCCGGGGCGGGGTTTTTTTTTGTTCAGAAGAAGGACGGGTCCCTGCGCCCATGCGTGGATTATCGAGGGCTGAATGACATAACAGTTAAGAATGGGTTATCAGCTTCCTCTTATGTCTTCAGCCTTCGAGATCCTGCAGGGAGCCAGGTTTTTCACCAAATTGGACCTTCGTAACGCCTGCATCTCGTGCGCATCAGGGAGGGGGATAGTGGAGAAGACCGACGTTTAACACTCCGTTAGGGCACTTTGAATACCGGGTTCTTCCCTTTCGGCCTCGTTAACGCTCCAGCTGTCTTTCAGGCACTAGTTAACGGACGTCCTGAGACATGCTGAACATTTTTGTTTTTCGTTTACATGGGCGATATCCTGATTTTTTCACCGTCTCTCTCGATTCATGTTCAGCACGTGCGGCCAACGTCCTCCAGCGCCTTTTGGAGAGCTGTCTTTATGTGAAGGCTGAGAAGTGCACTTTCATGCCGCCTCTGTCCTTTTCTCGGTTCCGTTATTTCCGCTGAGGGCATTAAGATGGATCCCGCTAGGTCCAGGCTGTCATTGATTGGCCCGTTCCTAAGTCACGCGTCGAGCTGCAGCGCTTTCTGGGCTTCGCTAATTTCTACCGTCGTTTCATCCGTAATTTCGGTCAGGTGGCAGCTCCTCTCACAGCAGCCCTTACTTCTGTTAAGACGTGCTTTAAGTGGTCCGTTTCCGCCCAGGGAGCTTTTGATCTTCTTAAGAATCGTTTATCCCGCACCTATTCTTGTTACACCTGACATCTCTAGACAGTTTGTTGTTGAGGTTGTGGCGTCAGAGGTGGGCGTGGGAGCCATTCTTTCTCAGCGCTCTCTCTCTGACGGCCAAGGTCCATCCTTGCGCGTTTTTCTCTCATCGCTTATCGCCGTCAGAACGTAACTATGATGTTGGTAATCGCGAACTGCTCGCCATCCGCTTAGCCTAGGCGAATGGCGACAGTGGTTGGAGAAGCGACCGTTCCTTTTGTCGTTTGGACTGACCATAGGAACCTTGAGTACATCCGTTCAGCCAAGCGACTTAATGCGCGTCAGGCTCGTTGGGCTCTGTTTTTGTTTCGTTTCGAGTTTGTTATTTCTTATCGTCCGGGCTCAAAAAACACCAAACCTGATGCTTTATCTCGTCTCTTCAGTTCTTCTGAGGTCTCCACCGACCCCGATGGGATTCTCCCTGAGGGGCGTGTTGTCGGTTGACTGTCTGGGAATTGAGAGGCAGGTAAAGCAAGCACTCGCTCACACTCCGTCGCCGCGAGCTTGTCCTAGGAACCTTCTGTTCGTTCCCGTTCCTACTCGTCCGGCCGTTCTTCAGTGGGCCCACTCTGCCAAGTTAGCCGGCCACCCCGGCGTTCGGGGTACGCTCGCTTCCATTCGCCAGCGTTTCTGGTGGCCCACTCGGGAACGTGGACGCGTCGATTTGTCGCCGCTTGTTCGGTCTGCGCGCAGACTAAATCTGGGAACTCTCCTCCTGCCGGCCGTCTCAGACCGCTTCCCATTCCCTCTCGACCGTGGTCTCACATCGCTTTAGATTTTATCACCGGACTGCCTTCATCAGCGGGGAAGACAGTTATTCTTACGGTTGTCGATAGATTCTCTAAGGCGGCTCATTTCATTCCTCTCGATAAGCTCCTTCTGCTAAGGAGACGGCTCAGATCATTATCGAGAATGTTTTCCGAATTCATGGCCTTCCGTCTGACGTCGTTTCCGACAGAGGTCCGCAGTTCACGTCTCAATTTTGGAGGGAGTTTTGCCGTTTGATTGGGGCTTCCGTCAGTCTCTCGTCCGGCTTTCATCCCCAGTCTAACGGTCAAGCCGAACGGGCCAATCAGACTGTTGGTCGCATTTTACGCAGTCTTTCTTTTTCGTAACCCTGCGTCTTGGTCAGAACAGCTCCCCTGGGCAGAGTCGCCCACACAACTCGCTTCCCTCGTCTGCTACCGGTCTATCCCCTTTTCAGTGTAGCCTCGGGTACCAGCCTCCGCTGTTCTCATCTCAGCTCGCCGAGTCCTGCGTCCCCTCCGCTCAGGCTTTTGTCCAGCGTTGCGAGCGCACCTGGAAGGGGTCAGTCGGCACTTTGCCGTAATAGGGGCGCAGACTGTGAGGGCCGCTAATAAGCGTAGGACCAAGAGTCCTAGATATTGTTGCGGTCAGAGAGTATGGCTCTCCCTCAGAACCTTCCCCTTAAGACAGCTTCTACAAGTTGGCCCCGCGTTCATTGGTCCGTTCCGTATTTCCCAGGTCATTAATCCTGTCGCAGTGCGACTTCTTCTCCCGCTATCTTCGTCGCGTTCACCCGGTCTTCCATGTCTCCCTGTGTTAAGCCCGTTCTTCGCGCCCCCCGCTCGTCCCTCCCCCCCCCATCCTTGTCGAGGCGCACCCATCTACAGGGTTCGTAAGATTTTGGACATGCGCCCTCGGGGGCCGTGGTCATCAGTACCTAGTGGATTGGGAGGGGTACGGTCCTGAGGAGAGGAGTTGGGTTCCCTCTCGGGACGTGCTGGACCGTTCGCTGATCGATGATTTCCTCCGTTGCCGCCAGGTTTCCTCCTCGAGTGCGCCAGGAGGCGCTCGGTGAGTGGGGGGTACTGTCATGTCTTGTTATGTCTGTTCCTGTCCTTTCTCTTCATTCTCTCTCTCTGCTGGTCTTTTTAGGTTACCTTCTCTGTCTCTCATTCCTCAGCTGTTCTACATCTGCCCTAACTAGCTCTTTTCACTCTTCCCCACCTGTTCTCTCTTCCCCCTCTGATTAGGTCTCTATTTATCTCTCTGTTCCTGCTACTTTCAGGGTCTGATTCTTGTTTGTGTTTTTTGATGCCAGAAGCAAGCTGTCGTCTCGTTTGCTTCCACCTTGTCCTGTCCTGTCGGAGTCTGCCTGGCAGGAGCATCCTGCACTATACTAACGTTCTTTTGTTCCGCTGACAACGTTGGAAGAGGATTTATGCCATTCCTGTATTTTCATTAAAGAACTCTGTTTTCTGTTAAAACCGCTTTGGGTCTTCACTCAAGTTCATAACATCTGCATGGTGCCATTTATGAATTATTTAATAAACAGTAAAGTTATGGACAAAAGAATACCAGCATAGTTTTTTAGAAAGTGTCATTATATGTATAGTTTGGAAATATGCAGTGGTAGCCAGAGAGGCATCTCTTTGTTTGAATGACATGCCCAGATGACTATAGCCCGTCGCACTCACTTCGGTCATCATGAAGTGCTTTGAGAGGCTAATCATGGCCCACATCAAGGCTGGCATGCCAGGCACACTGGACCCACTCCAATGTGCTTACTGCTCCAACACAACAAATTCATGGAAGATGCCATTTCCCACCGCTATTCACACGGTCGTAACACATCTGGACAAGAGGATTACCTATGTGAGAATGCTGTTCATTGACTACAGTTCCGCACCACCCTCTGCAAATGGATCCTGGACTTCCTGACGGGCCGACACCTCCTCCACACTGACTCAACACAGGGCACCCCAGTCCTCTGCTGTACTCCCTGTTCACCCATGACTGCATGGCTTTGCACGACATCAACGCCATCATCATGTTTGCTGTCGACACCACGGTTGTAGGCCAGATAACCAACAACCACAAGTCAGCTTATAGGGAGGAAGTGAACTAGCATTGTGGTGTCATGACAATATCAACAAAACAAAGGAATTATTTTTTGACTTCAGGAAGCAGAGTAGGGAACATGCCCTGGTCCACATCAATGGGGGTGTGGTAGAGAGAATCATGAGTTTGAAGTTATTCGGCATCCACATCACCGAGGACCATGGACCAACAACATCACCATTCTTGTCAAGAGGGTGCAACAGTGTCTTTACTTCCTAAGGTGGCTGAAGAAATTTGGCACGCCTCTCCATAAACTACCGCTGCACCATTGAGTGTCCTGGACAACGGTTGCATCACGGTGTGATACGGAAATTTCTCCATCCACGACTGCAAAGCCCTGCAGCGGGTGGTGAAGATCACTGGAACCATGCTTCCATCCAACCAGGACATCTACTCAAAACAGGGCCTGAGCATGAGGCATCATCAAAGACCCCACACACCCCAGCCATGTGCTGTTCTCCTTTACTGTTGAGCAGAACATTCTGGACTAATATTGAGGGTTATAATGTGTTCAGAGCTGACAAACAGGGTAGAGGTGGTGGAGTGGCCATTCTTATTAAAGTCCTTTCTCTGTCTCTTTACTGAAATCCATTTCTCTTGCCAAATAACTTTAGCTGCTATCTTTATGCCTTTGTCTGGGGAAAATGTTTCCATAACTGTTATAGGGGTATATCGTCCTCTCTCAGCTAACCGCTGTGCACCTCGAGGAGTTAACTAGTTTGTCTTCTTTTACTAAATCAGAAATTATTATGCTGGGTGACCTAAATTATAATTGGAAATTTCAGGCTTTAGACAATCTAAAAGGTGTGTAATGATCTCAACCAAACTCAGTTGTTTGTGGTAGAGATGTGAGAATACCAAAATTGAAGCCTTGTATCATCACAACGTGGAACTTTAAAAACTTCAGTGAAAAGGCTTTTTTTCATGATCTTTATTTTAGTAACCTTGATTGTGTTTCAGCTATCCCTTTACCTGATATGGCTTTGAGCCTTTTTGATGAGGTCTTCAATACTATTATGGATAATCGTGCTCCATAAAAAAAAAATGAAGTGTTAAAGGTAGATCGAATGCCTGGTACACTCCGGAATTATCAGATGTCATTCATAAAAGAGATGATGCTTGGGTCAATGCCAGGAACACAGGCTTAGGCCCGACTGGTAAGATTTTAAGCAACTGAGGAAACATTGTGTAAAACAAATCAGAAATGCTAAATCTGATTATTATGTAACGGCTTTTTCGGATTGTAATGGGAACCGGCTAAATTCTGAAAACTGCCAAATCCCTGAAGGGTTCTACTTCCTCCTCTGCCACAGCACATTAATTCACACACTGGCTTCATTACGGGAAACAATTACATTATTGATGCATTTAATCACCATTTTATATCAGCGAGCTCTGTCTTTGAAATAACATCTAAGCCTATTCACAATGATATTGGGCTCAACCCTGATATTGGACACTTACTGAATTTTCAGGGAAATCATAGTCAAAGATTTTATTTTAGGCTATTTACAGAAAAATAAGACCTGGATGCTTTGCTAGCAATAAACAACATGAAATCAACAGAGGCCGTCCAATTGGATCCTGGTCTGCTTAAGTGTGCATCGCCCATCATTGTTGGCTCCATAACACACATTTTTATTTGCAGTTTTTTTATGGTAGGGAAGATAGATGTGTTTGCTTTCTACTAAATGTATTAGTAAGTCATGCATTTAACAAACCTTTTCTTAGGAGCGAATGGTCTACCTGCAGGCAGCAGGAAGACAGACTGCACGCAGGCAGCTCGAGATCATTTGATTGACAGTTCTGGTTGCCTTGTGAAGTGTTTCGATGTTTTCAATGAGAGCACAAATGCCATTGAGGTTGGCGTTTGAATGCCGTCAGCTGCCACAGTAGACAGGACTTGTCGCCTGAGTCAAATTATTTAAACGTTTGCCATCTGCCGTGCTGTTATTTTTCTACCAGATGTTGATTTTCACTGATTGTTTACTGAAATCACCATAGCAATTCATACCGTCATACTGGCTTGCTTTTGCCATCACCCTCTTTCTTGCTTACTTGTCCCTCTATGGCGACTGGTATGATGTTTTTTAGTTCTGCTTCAGAAGTGGCATTACTTTACAGACAAGATAAATGCCAGTTCAGTGGCGCTTCAAAACTATCTTTAGAGAAGGTGTTGTGGTGCCATTTAAAAGCCGTAGTGTACCCTTTCAGACAAACAAAATGCCATATCTGAAAGGGGTACAAGAGTCTGCGGAGCTCCTCCTTTTCCTCACCACTCTATAGAGCGTTAACACACAGCTAGAAAAATGAAATATTTCACCCGATGTATAAATGTGAAGCATCCGGTTGACGTTCCCGCTCATACCAGGTCGCAATTGTAAATGAGAACTTGTTCTCAACTTGCCTACCTGGTTAAATAAAGGTGAAATAAAAATAAATAAAACATACCAAATATGGTGATGAGAGGAAGCCCAGTGGGAGAAGATGGTGCGAGATGGATTTTGGCCGACATTCTGCAAATTTTCTCATCGATAAGAAAATTGTTGTTTTGTTTTGTATTCAGATTTGGTTAGAATTAGTCTTTTAAGACCTTATCAATAACCTACTAAATTGTATCTTGCTTATTAACTATGTTTGGCATGTCTATCCCTAGGCTCCATATCAATGTGAATGCGGTAGTTTAACTCTGTATTTCGATATTGAAGCAATGCAATTAGAACAATATGGACTGCAAACATGTTCAAAATATTTTGCAAATGGGGCAGGTTATTTAACGGACTAGGCTATAATGGACTAACATTCCAATTGGAGTTGATGACAAACGCAATACATAAAATGCCTTAAATACACAACTTGAAGCAACCACGTATTTAACCATGGAGCACAATCTGATTGGTCAGGGGAGGGAGCAAGCCTCGACACACCCACAACTTGTTTGTTCAGAAAAACCCAGCCCTTTCACGCCACCGCCAGCAACTGCAAACCATAATTGTGGTAGCAAAAAAAATATTTCTGACACACCCCCAAACCTACAGAGCTACCGCTATTCACTTAGCTTACCCATTCCATTAGATTTGTTAAAATAGAGGCCCTTGTCTGCATCCCACATGGCACCCTTTTCCCATGTGGTACACTACCTTTACCAGGGCCCATAGGGCTCTCACAAAGGTAGTCTTAAGGGGTGGCAAAGGGGTGGCAAAAAGGTCTTCAACGAGGTCTGGAAGGCCAGGTCCGTTCCATAGAGGGGCAAGGGAGGAGATGGACGGCCCCTGGCCTGCCTGCTACGCCTGAAATAACCCCATCAGTCAAAGTGTCAGCCCAGCTGGCTCCAGCTGGGAGCTGGGTCTCCCACCCCACCTGCCCTCATAACAGTACACAGGGGAACATTACGGAGCACAGGGCTGGAACATTACAGAAAAACACAAACATTGACAAAACTATACACTGGAATAGACTATTGTAAAACTTTAATTATTAGCATGGGCTTTTATTTGCTGAAATGTGTGCCATTGGCCAGCAATTAAAAGGGACAGGCGGCTATTTGAGACTCAGAATTTAATTGAAGTTTTACGGTAATAACGCACATTAAGGTTGCAGCATACTGTATGGATGCATCAAATCAAATCAAATTTTATTTTATTTGTCACATACACATGGTTAGCAGATGTTAATGCGAGTGTAGCAAAATGCTTGTGCTTCCAGTTCCGACAATGCAGTAATAACCAACAAGTAATCTAACTAACAATTCCAAAACTAATATCTTATACACAGTGTAAGGGGATAAATAATATGTACATAAAGATATGAATGAGTGATGGTGCAGAGCAGCATAGGCAAGATACAGTAGATGGTATCGAGTACAGTATACATATGAGATGAGTATGTAAACAAAGTGGCATAGTTAAAGTGGCTAGTGATACATGTATTACAGGATGCAGTAGATGATAGAGGTACAGTATATACGTATACATATGAGATGAATAATGTAGGGTATGTAAACATTATATTAGGTAGCATTGTTTAAAGTGGCTAGTGGCTAGTGATATATTCAGGTCGGCACTTTGCCGTAATAGGGCGCAGACTGTGAGGGCCGCTAATAAGCGTAGGACCAAGAGTCCTAGATATTGTTGCGGTCCAGAGAGTATGGCTCTCCACTCAGAACCTTCCCTTAAGACAGCTTCTCGCAAGTTGGCCCCGCGTTCATTGGTCCGTTCCGTATTTCCAGGTCATTAATCCTGTCGCAGTGCGACTTTTCTCCCGCTTATCTTCGTCGCGTTCACCCGGTCTTCCATGTCTCCTGTGTTAAGCCCGTTCTTCGCGCCCGCCGCTCGTCCCTCCCCCCATCCTTGTCGAGGGCGCACCCATCTACAGGGTTCGTAAGATTTTGGACATGCGCCCTCGGGGCCGTGGTCATCAGTACCTAGTGGATTGGGAGGGGTACGGTCCTGAGGAGAGGAGTTGGGTTCCCTCTCGGACGTGCTGGACCGTTCGCTGATCGATGATTTCCTCCGTTGCCGCCAGGTTTCCTCCTCGAGAGTGCGCCAGAGGCGCTCGGTGAGTGGGGGGGCACTGTCATGTCTTGTTATGTCTGTTCCTGTCCTTTCTCTTCATTCTCTCTCTGCTGGTCTTTTTAGTTACCTTCTCTGTCTCTCATTCCTCAGCTGTTCTACATCTGCCCTAACTAGCTCTTTCACTCTTCCCACCTGTTTCTCTCTTCCCCCTCTGATTAGGTCTCTATTTCTCTCTCTGTTCCTGCTACTTTCCAGGGTCTGATTCTTGTTTGTGTTTTTTGATGCCAGAAGCAAGCTGTCGTCTCGTTTGCTTCCACCTTGTCCTGTCCTGTCGGAGTCTGCCTGGCAGGAGCATCCTGCACTATACTAACGTTCTTTTTGTTCCGCTGACAACGTTGGAAGAGGATTTATGCATTCCTGTATTTTCATTAAAGAACTCTGTTTTCTGTTAAAACCGCTTTTGGGTCTTCACTCAAGTTCATAACAT
>NW_027015934.1:264357-270150 GCF_036934945.1 Oncorhynchus masou masou | reverse complement strand
GGACTGGATTAGATAGGACTGGACTGGGTTAGATATGACTGGACTGGGTTAGATAGGACTGGGTTAGATAGGACTGGACTGGGTTAGATAGGACTGGGTTAGATAGGACTGGACTGGGTTAGATAGGACTGGATTAGATAAGACTGGGTTAGATAGGACTGGACTGGGTAAAATAGGACTGGACTGGGATAGACAGGACTGGATTAGATAGGACTGGGTTAGATAGGACTGGACTGGGTTAGATAGGACTGGACTGGGTTAGATAGGATTGGACTGGGTTAGATAGGACTGGACTGGGTTAGATAGGACTGGGTTAGATAGGACTGGACTGGGTTAGATAGGACTGGATTAGATAGGACTGGGTTAGATAGGACTGGACTGGGTTAGATAGGACTGGATTAGATAGGACTGGATTAGATAGGACTGGGTTAGATAGGACTGGGTTAGATAGGACTGGACTGGGTTAGATAGGACTGGACTGGGTTAGATAGGACTGGATTAGATAGGACTGGATTAGATAGGACTGGGTTAGATAGGACTGGACTGGGTTAGATAGGATTGGACTGGGTTAGATTGGACTGGATTAGATAGGACTGGGTTAGATAGGACTGGACTGGGTTAGATAGGACTGGACTGGGTTAGATAGGACTGGGTTAGATAGGACTGGACTGGGTTAGATAGGACTGGATTAGATAGGACTGGGTTAGATAGGACTGGAATGGGTTAGATAGGACTGGGTTAGATAGGACTGGGTTAGATAGGACTGGACTGGGTTAGATAGGACTGGACTGGGTTAGATAGGACTGGGTTAGATAGGACTGGACTGGGTTAGATAGGACTGGATTAGATAGGACTGGGTTAGATAGGACTGGACTGGGTTAGATAGGACTGGACTGGGTAAAATAGGACTGGACTGGGTTAAATAGGACTGAACTGGGATAGACAGGACTGGATTAGATAGGACTGGACTGGGTTAGATAGGACTGGGTTAGATAGGACTGGACTGGGTTAGATAGGACTGGACTGGGTTAGATAGGACTGGGTTAGATAGGACTGGGTTAGATAGGATTGGACTGGGTTAGATAGGATTGGACTGGGTTAAATAGGACTGGACTGGGATAGACAGCACTGGATTAGATAGGACTGGGTTAGATAGGATTGGACTGGGTTAGATAGGACTGGATTAGATAGGACTGGACTGGGTTAAATAGGACTGGACTGGGATAGACAGCACTGGATTAGATAGGACTGGGTTAGATAGGATTGGACTGGGTTAGATAGGACTGGTTAAGAAAGGACTGGACTGGGTTAAATAGGACTGCACTGGGTTAGATAGGACTGGATTAGATAGGACTGGGTTAGATTGGACTGGGTTAGATAGGACTGGACTGGGTGGGACATAGTATCAGGGTTAGGGAGGACTGGGTAGGACATAGTATCAGGGTTAGGGAGGACTGGGTGGGACATAGTATCAGGGTTAGATAGGACTGGGTAGGACATAGTATCAGGGTTAGGGAGGACTGGACTGGGTGGGGACATAGTATCAGGGTTAGGGAGGACTGGACTGGGTGGGACATAGTATCAGGGTTAGGGAGGACTGGACTGGGTGGGACATAGTATCAGGGTTAGGGAGGACTGGACTGGGTGGGGACATAGTATCAGGGTTAGGGAGGACTGGACTGGGTGGGGACATAGTGTCAGGGTTAGATAGGACTGGACTGGGTGGGGACATAGTGTCAGGGTTAGATAGGACTGGGTAGGACATAGTATCAGGGTTAGGGAGGACTGGACTGGGTAGGACATAGTATCAGGGTTAGGGAGGACTGGACTGGGTGGGGACATAGTATCAGGGTTAGGGATGACTGGACTGGGTGGGACATAGTATCAGGGTTAGGGAGGACTGGGTGGGGACATAGTATCAGGGTTAGGGAGGACTGGACTGGGTGGGGACATAGTATCAGGGTTAGAGAGGACTGGACTGGGTAGGACATAGTATCAGGGTTAGGGAGGACTGGACTGGGTAGGACATAGTATCAGGGTTAGATAGGACTGGACTGGGTGGGGACATAGTATCAGGGTTAGGGTTACATTTTGGGTTATATTTTTGTTTCAGTCCAGTAATTGCTGTCCCTGGTTAGTAGCAGGGCAGAATATGATCACACTCAATATGTTTCTTCCTGCTGTTTAGTCCAATACTAAACTAGATGTCCTCGTCCATGTCAGAGACAGAGAACATTACAGATTTTACCTCCTAGAGATGTTTCCTTCAGTCAGGTCCCCTCCGCTGTTTCCTATGTCCTAGAGATGTTTCCTTCAGTAAGGTCCCTTCCTCTGTTTCCTGTGTCCTAGAGATGTTTCCTACTGTCAGGTCCCCTCCTCTGTTTCCTGTGTCCTAGAGATGTTTCCTTCAGTCAGGTCTCCTCATCTGTTTCCTGTGTCCTAGAGATGTTTCCTTCAGTCAGGTCTCCTCATCTGTTTCCTGTGTCCTAGAGATGTTTCCTTCAGTCAGGTCCCCTCCTCTGTTTCCTGTTTCCTAGAGATGTTTCCTACTGTCAGGTCTCCTCATCTGTTTCCTGTTTCCTAGAGATGTTTCCTACTGTCAGGTCTCCTCATCTGTTTCCTGTTTCCTAGAGATGTTTCCTACTGTCAGGTCTCCTTCTCTGTTTCCTGTGTCCTATAGATTTGACCTACAGGAAGGTCCCCTCTGTTTCCTGTTTCCTATAGATGTTTCCTACAGGAAGGTCCACCTCCTCTGTTTCCTGTGTCCTATAGATTTGACCTACAGGAAGGTCCCCTCTGTTTCCTGTCGTGAAGTAGTCTCAGTGGATACTGTGAGGTTACTACAGTAGCTCTCCGGTCCATGTCTCTTCCACCTACATAGACATGGTGATGCGGTAGCCCTGTAGGTTGAAAACAGAGATCGGCAGTAGCAGGAAGAAAGGAAAGGAAAGAAATGTCCTGTAGGAATATTTTATATATTTTCTTATCTTAGTGTCTTTCTGACGGCCTTCCTGACAGGAATCGTTGTCTGTCACCTCAACGAACAGAACCAGGACGTGAAGCGGACGGACATCATTTCAGGGGACAGTTCATGTCACGACGACCATGAACTCATTAGCCCATTAAAGTCAGAAAGCAAGACGCTGTATTTGGTGAGGAAACACAGACGTACAGAACAGGCTAGTTAGCAGATGAAGAGGAGGAGCCTTGTCTCATTCTGGCTTCAATCCATCTTCGTCATCCCTCTCTCTTTGGTCAGACATCACTTTTTCATTAGAGCTGAGACAGAGAGAGAGAGAGAGAGAGAGAGAGAGAGAGAGAAAATACCCTTAAATTGAAATTAGAGAGAGAGAGAGAGATGCTGGCAGGAAGGGAGGGAGGGAGGGAGTGAGAGGGTGGAGGGAGGGAGGGAGTGAGAGGGTGGAGGGAGGGAGGAGTGAGAGAGTGCAGGGAGGGAGGGAGTGAGAGGGTGGAGGGAGGGAGGGAGGGAGTGAGAGGGTGGAGGGAGGGAGGGAGGGAGTGAGAGGGTGGAGGGAGGGAGGGAGTGAGAGGGTGCAGGGAGGAGGGAGTGAGAGGGGTGGAGGGAGGGAGGGAGGGAGGGAGTGAGAGGGTGGAGGGAGGGAGTGAGAGGGTGGAGGGAGGGAGGGAAATAAGAAATGAGAGAGTTAAAGAGAAAGATAGGAGGGATAGAAAGATAGGAGAGAGAGTGGTAAATGAATAATGTAGTTATATCCTCAGCTGTCTCTATTCTGTGTCGGCTGGTGACTCTTACTGTTGTAAACCTTTTAATGCAGCCATTGAAGGATACAAGATGTTTATCGACACGTGATGCCAAGTGGTTGTTGTTCTTTGGAAATTAATTGAGAGATGTTTTTTGAGGCCTGTGTTCGAACTGGCTGTAGTTATGTCTTTGCTGGCTGTTTGCATTATATCTATGCACAATACAGTAGGGTAGCGCTTTTTGCACTGTTGCATTAGCATGGATGCTAGTTTTAGCATAGATACCAATAGGTCTACAGTATTTCTCTGTTATTACATTAGCATGGATGCTAGTTTTAGCATAGATACCAATAGGTCTACAGTATTTCTCTGTTATTACATTAGCATGGATGCTAGTTTTAGCATAGATACCAATAGGTCTACAGTATTTCTCTGTTATTACATTAGCACGGATGCTAGTTTTAGCATAGATACCAATAGGTCTACAGTATTTCTCTGTTATTACATTAGCATGGATGCTAGTTTTAGCAGGTCTACAGTACTGCGCTGTTATTACATTAGCATTGATGCTAGTTTTAGCAAAGATACTAATAGGCCTACAGTACTTCTCTGGTGTTGTATTAGCATGGGATGCTAGTGTTAGCATACTGTAGATACCAATAGTCCTAGAGTATTTTATCTGTTGTTGTGTTAGCTTGAATGTTAGTGTTAGCATACTGTAGATGCCAATAGGCCTACAGTATTTTATCTGTTGTTGTGTTAGCGTGGATGCTAGTGTTAGCATAGATACCAATAGGTACTTTTCAGCTGTCGTGTTAGCATGGATGCTAATACTTCTCTGCTGTTGTTGTGTTAGCATGGATGCTAATACTTCTCTGCTGTTGTTGTTAGCACAAATGCTAATAGGTCTGCTGCAGCCTGGATGCCTTTTCCATTGCCATCCTAACCCTAACCATCCCAGCGATGGCTTTATGAGCGAACTCTCAACTCTGTGTGAAATACACTGAAGGTCGTTGTGAACTTTTTTATTTTATTTATGTTTTACCTTTATTTAACTAGGCAAGTCAGTTAAGAACAAATTATTGTTTTCAATGACGGCCTAGGAACAGTGGGTTAACTGCCTGTTCAGGGGCAGAACGACAGATTTGTACCTTGTCAGCTCAGGGGTTTGAACTTGCAACCTTCCGGTTACTAGTCCAACGCTCTAACCACTAGGCTACCCTGCCGCCCCTCCACTCTAACCACTAGGCTACCCTGCTGCCCCTCCACTCTAACCACTAGGCTACCCTGCCGCCCCTCCACTCTAACCACTAGGCTACCTACCGCCCCTCCACTCTAACCACTAGTCTACCCTGCCGCCCCTCCACTCTAACCACTAGTCTACCCTGCCGCCCCTCCACTCTAACCACTAGGCTACCCTGCCGCCCCTCCACTCTAAACACTAGGCTACCTACCGCCCCTCCACTCTAACCACTAGTCTACCTGCCGCCCCTCCACTCTAACCACTAGGCTACCTACCGCCCCTCCACTCTAACCACTAGTCTACCCTGCCGCCCCTCCACTCTAACCACTAGTCTACCCTGCCGCCCCTCCACTCTAACCACTAGTCTACCCTGCCGCCCCTCCACTCTAACCACTAGTCTACCCTGCCGCCCCTCCACTCTAACCACTAGGCTACCTACCACCCCTCCACTCTAACCACTAGGCTACCTACCGCCCCTCCACTCTAACCACTAGGCTACCTGCCGCCCCTCCACTCTAACCACTAGACTACCTACCGCCCCTCCACTCTAACCACTAGACTACCTACCGCCCCTCCACTCTAACCACTAGTCTACCCTGCCTCCCCTCCACTCTAACCACTAGGCTACCTGCTGCCCCTCCACTCTAACCACTAGTCTACCCTGCCGCCCCTCCACTCTAACCACTAGTCTACCCTGCCGCCCCTCCACTCTAACCACTAGTCTACCCTGCCGCCCCTCCACTCTAACCACTAGTCTACCTGCCGCCCCTCCACTCTAACCACTAGTCTACCTGCCGCCCCTCCACTCTAACCACTAGGCTACCTACCGC
>NW_027015934.1:251857-259357 GCF_036934945.1 Oncorhynchus masou masou | reverse complement strand
CGCTGCGGTCTAAGGCACTACAGATCCTGGTTCGATTCCAGGCTGTATCGCAGCGGTCTAAGGCACTACAGATCCTGGTTCGATCCCAGGCTGTATCGCAGCGGTCTAAGGCACTACAGATCCTGGTTCGATTCCAGGCTGTATCGCTGCGGTCTAAGGCACTACAGATCCTGGTTCGATTCCAGGCTGTATCGCTGCGGTCTAAGGCACTACAGATCCTGGTTCGATTCCAGGCTGTATCACAGCGGTCTAAGGCACTGCATCTCAGTAATTAGAGGCGTCACTACAGATCCTGGTTCGATTCCAGGCTGTATCACAGCGGTCTAAGGCACTACAGATCCTGGTTCGATTCCAGGCTGTATCGCAGCGGTCTAAGGCACTACAGATCCTGGTTCGATTCCAGGCTGTATCGCTGCGGTCTAAGGCACTACAGATCCTGGTTCGATTCCAGGCTGTATCACAGCGGTCTAAGGCACTGCATCTCAGTAATTAGAGGCGTCACTACAGATCCTGGTTCGATCCCTGGCTGTATCACAGCGGTCTAAGGCACTGCATTTCAGTAATTAGAGGCGTCACTACAGATCCTGGTTCGATTCCAGGCTGTATCACAACGGTCTAAGGCACTGCATCTCAGTAATTAGAGGCGTCACTACAGATCCTGGTTCGATTCCAGGCTGTATCACAACGGTCTAAGGCACTGCATCTCAGTAATTAGAGGCGTCACTACAGATCCTGATTCGATTCCAGGCTGTATCACAGCGGTCTAAGGCACTGCATCTCAGTAATTAGAGGCGTCACTACAGATCCTGGTTCGATTCCAGGCTGTATCACAGCGGTCTAAGGCACTACAGATCCTGGTTCGATTCCAGGCTGTATCGCAGCGGTCTAAGGCACTACAGATCCTGGTTCGATTCCAGGCTGTATCGCTGCGGTCTAAGGCACTACAGATCCTGGTTCGATTCCAGGCTGTATCACAGCGGTCTAAGGCACTACAGATCCTGGTTCGATTCCAGGCTGTATCGCAGCGGTCTAAGGCACTACAGATCCTGGTTCGTTTCCAGGCTGTATCACAGCGGTCTAAGGCACTACAGATCCTGGTTCGATTCCAGGCTGTATCACAGCGGTCTAAGGCACTGCATCTCAGTAATTAGAGGCGTCACTACAGATCCTGGTTCGATCCCAGGCTGTATCACAGCGGTCTAAGGCACTGCATTTCAGTAATTAGAGGCGTCACTACAGATCCTGGTTCGATTCCAGGCTGTATCACAACGGTCTAAGGCACTGCATCTCAGTAATTAGAGGCGTCACTACAGATCCTGGTTCGATTCCAGGCTGTATCACAGCGGTCTAAGGCACTGCATCTCAGTAATTAGAGGCGTCACTACAGATCCTGGTTCGATCCCAGGCTGTATCACAGCGGTCTAAGGCACTGCATTTCAGTAATTAGAGGCGTCACTACAGATCCTGGTTCGATTCCAGGCTGTATCACAACGGTCTAAGGCACTGCATCTCAGTAATTAGAGGCGTCACTACAGATCCTGGTTCGATTCCAGGCTGTATCACAGCGGTCTAAGGCACTACAGATCCTGGTTCGATTCCAGGCTGTATCACAGCGGTCTAAGGCACTACAGATCCTGGTTCGATCCCAGGCTGTATCACAGCGGTCTAAGGCACTGCATTTCAGTAATTAGAGGCGTCACTACAGATCCTGGTTCGATTCCAGGCTGTATCACAACGGTCTAAGGCACTGCATCTCAGTAATTAGAGGCGTCACTACAGATCCTGGTTCGATTCCAGGCTGTATCACAGCGGTCTAAGGCACTACAGATCCTGGTTCGATTCCAGGCTGTATCGCAGCGGTCTAAGGCACTACAGATCCTGGTTCGATTCCAGGCTGTATCGCTGCGGTCTAAGGCACTACAGATCCTGGTTCGATTCCAGGCTGTATCGCAGCGGTCTAAGGCACTACAGATCCTGGTTCGTTTCCAGGCTGTATCACAGCGGTCTAAGGCACTACAGATCCTGGTTCGATTCCAGGCTGTATCACAGCGGTCTAAGGCACTGCATCTCAGTAATTAGAGGCGTCACTACAGATCCTGGTTCGATCCCTGGCTGTATCACAGCGGTCTAAGGCACTGCATTTCAGTAATTAGAGGCGTCACTACAGATCCTGGTTCGATTCCAGGCTGTATCACAACGGTCTAAGGCACTGCATCTCAGTAATTAGAGGCGTCACTACAGATCCTGGTTCGATTCCAGGCTGTATCACAGCGGTCTAAGGCACTGCATCTCAGTAATTAGAGGCGTCACTACAGATCCTGGTTCGATCCCAGGCTGTATCACAGCGGTCTAAGGCACTGCATCTCAGTAATTAGAGGCGTCACTACAGATCCTGGTTCGATTCCAGGCTGTATCACAGCGGTCTAAGGCACTGCATCTCAGTAATTATAGGCGTCACTACAGATCCTGGTTCGATCCCAGGCTGTATCACAGCGGTCTAAGTCACTGCATCTCAGTAATTCGAGGCGTCACTACAGATCCTGGTTCGATCCCAGGCTGTATCACAGCCACTGTGATTTGGAGTCCCGTAGGGCAGCACACAATTGGCCCAGCGTCTCACCTCTAGGTGTCACTGAGAAACAATGACAAGCGCTTCTAATTGAAGACGTTAAACACTTATCCGCAGAGTAGAGCATGTCTCTTAGAGATAATCAGTTATCCACAAAGTAGAGCGTGTCTCTTAGAGATAATCAGTTATCCCCAAAGTAGAGCGTGTCTCTTAGAGATAAACACTTATCCCCAAAGTAGAGCGTGTCTCTTAGAGATAAACACTTATCCCCAAAGTAGAGCGTGTCTCTTAGAGATAATCACTTATCCCCAAAGTAGAGCATGTCTCTTAGAGATAATCACTTATCCCCAAAGTAGAGCATGTCTCTTAGAGATAATCACTTATCCCCAAAGTAGAGCATGTCTCTTAGAGATAAACACTTATCCCCAAAGTAGAGCATGTCTTTTAGAGATAATCACTTATCCACAAAGTAGAGCGTGTCTCTTAGAGATAAACACTTATCCCCAAAGTAGAGCATGTCTCTTAGAGATAAACACTTATCCCCAAAGTAGAGCGTGTCTCTTAGAGATAATCACTTATCCCCTAAGTAGAGCGTGTCTCTTAGAGATAAACACTTATCCACAAAGTAGAGCGTGTCTCTTAGAGATAATCACTTATCCCCAAAGTAGAGCATGTCTCTTAGAGATAAACACTTATCCACAAAGTAGAGCGTGTCTCTTAGAGATAATCACTTATCCCCAAAGTAGAGCGTGTCTCTTAGAGATAATCAGTTATCCACAGAGTAGAGCATGTCTCTTAGAGATAATCAGTTATCCACAGAGTAGAGCGTGTCTCTTAGAGATAATCAGTTATCCCCAAAGTAGAGCGTGTCTCTTAGAGATAATCAGTTATCCACAGAGTAGAGCATGTCTCTTAGAGATAATCAGTTATCCACAGAGTAGAGCATGTCTCTTAGAGATAATCAGTTATCCACAGAGTAGAGCGTGTCTCTTAGAGATAATCAGTTATCCACAGAGTAGAGCATGTCTCTTAGAGATAATCAGTTATCCACAGAGTAGAGCATGTCTCTTAGAGATAATCAGTTATCCACAGAGTAGAGCGTGTCTCTTAGAGATAATCACTTATCCACAGAGTAGAGCATGTCTCTTAGAGATAATCAGTTATCCACAGAGTAGAGCGTGTCTCTTAGAGATAATCACTTATCCCCAAAGTAGAGCATGTCTCTTAGAGATAAACACTTATCCCCAAAGTAGAGCATGTCTTTTAGAGATAATCACTTATCCACAAAGTAGAGCGTGTCTCTTAGAGATAAACACTTATCCCCAAAGTAGAGCATGTCTCTTAGAGATAAACACTTATCCCCAAAGTAGAGCATTTCTCTTAGAGATAAACACTTATCCCCAAAGTAGAGCATTTCTCTTAGAGATAAACACTTATCCCCAAAGTAGAGCATGTCTCTTAGAGATAATCACTTATCCCCTAAGTAGAGCGTGTCTCTTAGAGATAAACACTTATCCACAAAGTAGAGCGTGTCTCTTAGAGATAATCACTTATCCCCAAAGTAGAGCATGTCTCTTAGAGATAAACACTTATCCACAAAGTAGAGCGTGTCTCTTAGAGATAATCACTTATCCCCAAAGTAGAGCGTGTCTCTTAGAGATAATCAGTTATCCACAGAGTAGAGCATGTCTCTTAGAGATAATCAGTTATCCACAGAGTAGAGCGTGTCTCTTAGAGATAATCAGTTATCCCCAAAGTAGAGCGTGTCTCTTAGAGATAATCAGTTATCCACAGAGTAGAGCATGTCTCTTAGAGATAATCAGTTATCCACAGAGTAGAGCATGTCTCTTAGAGATAATCAGTTATCCACAGAGTAGAGCGTGTCGTTTAGAGATAAACACTTATCCACAAAGTAGAGCGTGTCTCTTAGAGATAATCACTTATCCCCAAAGTAGAGCATGTCTCTTAGAGATAAACACTTATCCACAAAGTAGAGCGTGTCTCTTAGAGATAATCAGTTATCCCCAAAGTAGAGCGTGTCTCTTAGAGATAATCAGTTATCCACAGAGTAGAGCATGTCTCTTAGAGATAATCAGTTATCCACAGAGTAGAGCGTGTCTCTTAGAGATAATCAGTTATCCCCAAAGTAGAGCGTGTCTCTTAGAGATAATCAGTTATCCACAGAGTAGAGCATGTCTCTTAGAGATAATCAGTTATCCACAGAGTAGAGCATGTCTCTTAGAGATAATCAGTTATCCCCAAAGTAGAGCGTGTCTCTTAGAGATAATCAGTTATCCACAGAGTAGAGCATGTCTCTTAGAGATAATCAGTTATCCACAGAGTAGAGCATGTCTCTTAGAGATAATCAGTTATCCACAGAGTAGAGCGTGTCGTTTAGAGATAAACACTTATCCACAAAGTAGAGCGTGTCTCTTAGAGATAATCACTTATCCCCAAAGTAGAGCATGTCTCTTAGAGATAAACACTTATCCACAAAGTAGAGCGTGTCTCTTAGAGATAATCACTTATCCCCAAAGTAGAGCGTGTCTCTTAGAGATAATCAGTTATCCACAGAGTAGAGCATGTCTCTTAGAGATAATCAGTTATCCACAGAGTAGAGCGTGTCTCTTAGAGATAATCAGTTATCCCCAAAGTAGAGCGTGTCTCTTAGAGATAATCAGTTATCCACAGAGTAGAGCATGTCTCTTAGAGATAATCAGTTATCCACAGAGTAGAGCATGTCTCTTAGAGATAATCAGTTATCCCCAAAGTAGAGCGTGTCTCTTAGAGATAATCAGTTATCCACAGAGTAGAGCATGTCTCTTAGAGATAATCAGTTATCCACAGAGTAGAGCATGTCTCTTAGAGATAATCAGTTATCCACAGAGTAGAGCGTGTCTCTTAGAGATAATCAGTTATCCACAGAGTAGAGCATGTCTCTTAGAGATAATCAGTTATCCACAGAGTAGAGCGTGTCATTTGCATCCGCAGCAGATTGTGTCGTCCTTATGCATCGGTGCACAGTCACATGCAAACACCAAGCTGTGGGTTCTCTGAGTGGGCGATTGTACAGGCAACACTTTGTTAACCTTAATCCTGGAGAGCTTTAAGGAAAATATTGCGTGATAGATATTTAGATAGCTAGCAGTTAGTAGATAGTTAGTTAGTTAGTCCATACATTACATGAGCTATACACCAGCAATACAAAACTCCTTCATTCTGTATTGATAGAGAGATGGGACTACATTCTGTATAGATAGAGAGACGGGACTACATTCTGTATTGATAGAGAGATGGGACTACATTCTGTATAGATATTAGAGAGATGGGACTACATTCTGTATAGATATTAGAGAGATGGGACTACATTCTGTATAGATAGAGAGATGGGACTACATTCTGTATAGATAGAGAGATGGGACTACATTCTGTATAGATAGAGAGATGGGACTACATTCTGTATTGATATTAGAGAGATGGGACTACATTCTGTATAGATAGAGAGACAGAACTACATTCTGTATAGATAGAGAGACAGAACTACATTCTGTATAGATAGAGAGATGGGACTACATTCTGTATAGATAGAGAGATGGGACTACATTCTGTATTGATATTAGAGAGATGGGACTACATTCTGTATTGATATTAGAGAGATGGGACCACATTCTGTATAGATAGTGAGATGGGACCACATTCTGTATAGATAGACAGATGGGACTACATTCTGTATTGATAGAGAGATGGGACTACATTCTGTATAGATAGAGAGATGGGACTACATTCTGTATAGATAGAGATGGGACTACATTCTGTATAGATAGAGAGATGGGACTACATTCTGTATAGATAGAGAGGGGGGACTACATTCTGTATTGATAGAGAGATGGGACTACATTCTGTATTGATAGACAGATGGGACTACATTCTGTATTGATAGAGAGATGGGACTACATTCTGTATAGATAGAGAGATGGGACTACATTCTGTATTGATATTAGAGAGACGGGACTACATTCTGTATAGATAGAGAGATGGGAGTACATTCTGTATAGATAGAGAGATGGGACTACATTCTGAATTGATAGAGAGATGGGACTACATTCTGTATAGATAGAGAGATGGGACTACATTCTGTATTGATATTAGAGAGACGGGACTACATTCTGTATAGATAGAGAGATGGGACTACATTCTGTATAGATAGAGAGATGGGACTACATTCTGTATAGATAGAGAGATGGGACTACATTCTGTATTGATAGAGAGATGGGACCACATTCTGTATTGATAGAGAGAGGGGACCACATTCTGTATAGATAGAGAGATGGGACCACATTCTGTATTGATAGAGAGAGGGGACCACATTCTGTATAGATAGAGAGATGGGACTACATTCTGTATTGATATTAGAGAGACGGGACTACATTCTGTATAGATAGAGAGATGGGACTACATTCTGTATAGATAGAGAGATGGGAGTACATTCTGTATAGATAGAGAGATGGGACCACATTCTGTATAGATATAGAGATGGGAGTACATTCTGTATAGATAGAGAGATGGGACTACATTCTGTATAGATATAGAGATGGGACTACATTCTTTATTGATATTAGAGAGATGGGACCACATTCTGTATAGATAGAGAGATGGGACCACATTCTGTATAGATAGAGATATGGGACTACATTCTGTATAGATAGAGAGATGGGACTACATTCTGTATAGATATAGAGATGGGACTACATTCTGTATTGATATTAGAGAGATGGGACCACATTCTGTATAGATAGAGAGATGGGACCACATTCTGTATAGATAGAGATATGGGACTACATTCTGTATAGATAGAGAGATGGGACTACATTCTGTATTGATAGAGAGAGGGGACCACATTCTGTATTGATATTAGAGAGATGGGACCACAT
>NW_027015934.1:219357-246857 GCF_036934945.1 Oncorhynchus masou masou | reverse complement strand
CTCCCTCTCCCTCCCCTCCCCCTCCCTCCTTTCCCCTCCCCCCTCCCCTCCCCTCCCTCCCTCCCTCCCTCCCTCCCTCAGGAAGAGCCCCTCCCTCCCTCCCTCTCCTCCCCTCCCTCCCTCCCTCCCCTCCTCCCTCCCTCCCTCCCTCTCTCCTCCCCTCCCTCCCTCCCCTCCTCCCCTCCCTCCTCCCCTCCCTCCCTCCCTCCCCTCTCCTCCCTCCCTCCCTCCCCCCCTCCCTCCCTCCCTCCTCCCTCCCTCCCTCCCCCTCCCTCTCTCCCTCCCCTCCTCCCCTCCTCTCCCTCTCCTCTCCTCCCTCCCTCCCTCCTCTCCCTCCCTCCCTCCTCCCTCCCTCCCTCCCTCCCTCCCTCCCTCCCTCCCTCCCTCCCTCTCCTCTCCTCCCCTCCCTCCCTCCCTCCCCCTCCCTCCCTCCCTCCCTCCCTCCCTCCCTCCTCCCTCCCTACCTCCCTCCTCCCCTCCCTCCCCCCCTCCCTCCTCCCCTCCCCTCCCCTCCCTCCCCTCCCTCCCTCCCTCTCCTCCCCCTCCCTCCCTCCCCTCCTCCCCTCCCTCCTCCTCCTCCCCTCCCTCCCTCCCCTCCTCCCCTCCCTCCTCCCTCCCTCCCTCCCTCCCTCCTCTCCTCCCCTCCCCCCCTCCTCCTCCCTCCCTCCCTCTCCTCCCCCTCCCCTCCCTCCCTCCCTCCCTCCCTCCCTCCCTCCCTCCCTCCCTCCCTCCTCTCCCTCCCCTCCCCCTCCCCCTCCCTCTCCTCCCCTCCCTCCCCTCCCTCCCCCCTCCCTCCCTCCCTCCCCTCCTCCCTCCCCCCCTCCCTCCCCCTCCCTCCCTCCCTCCCCCTCCTCTCCCTCCCTCCCTCCTCCTCCCCTCCCTCCCTCCCTCCTCCCTCCCTCCCCTCCCCCTCCTCCCTCCCTCCCTCCCTCCCTCCCCTCCCCCTCCCTCCCTCCCTCCCTCCCCTCCCCTCCCTCCTCCCCCCCCCTCTCCCTCCCTCTCCCCCTCCTCCCTCCTCCCCCTCCCCCTCCCTCCCTCTCCTCCCCTCCCTCCCTCTTCTCCTCCCCTCCCCCCTCCCCCTCCCTCCCCCCCTCCCCCTCCCTCCCTCCCTCCCTCCTCCCCTCCCTCCCTCCCTCCCTCCCCCCTCCCTCCCTCCCTCCTCCCCTCCCTCCCTCCCTCCCTCCCTCTCCTCCCCTCCCTCCCTCCCTCCTCCCTCCCCTCCCCTCCTCCCTCCCCCTCCTCCCTCTCTCCCCCTCCCTCCCCTCCTCCCTCCCTCCCTCCTCCTCCCTCTCCCTCCCTCCCCTCCCCTCCCTCCCTCCCTCCCTCCCCTCCCCCCCACCCCCTCCCTCCCTCCCTCCCTCCCTCCCTCCCTCCCTCCCTCCCCCTCCCCCCCCCCCCTCCCTCCCCCCTCCCTCCCCTCCCCCCCCTCCCTCCCTCCTCTCCCTCCCTCCCTCCCTCCCTCCCTCCCCTCCTCCCTCCCTCCCTCTCCTCCCCACCCTCCCCTCCCCCACCCCTCCCTCCCTCCCTCCCTCCTCCAGAGAAGCGCCTGTCTCGGGGCATCTCCCATGCCAGCTCTGCCATCGTGTCGTTGGCACGGTTCCACGTGGCCAGTGAGTGTATCAGTGAGCAGTTCCCTCTGGAGATGCCTATCTCCACCTTCCAGCTGCCTGACCTCAGCGTCTACAGTGAAGACTTCAGGACCTTTATAGAGAAGGACCTCATCGAACAGTCTACCATGATGGCCCTGGAACAGGCTGGTGAGAGGCACACACACACACACACACTGGGGAAATGAGAGAGAGAGGCATATATTCAGTTGATATAGGTAGACACATCAAGAAATCACCAGTTTCCCCTTCCCCTACATCACTCTCTCTTGTTACTTGTCCGTTCCCTCGTCAGGAAGAGCTGTTGTTGTTGTTGTTGTTGTTGGGGTTACTATGAGTCACACGTACACACTAGTCTATGATGAATACATCACTCTCTCTTGTAACTTGTCCGTTCCCTCGTCAGGATAGAGCTGTTGTTGTTGTTGTTGTTGTTGTTGTTGTTGTTGTTGTTGTACAATCCTTCTACTGTAAGACACTGTTCCACACGGTCAATATTCCATTGAAACGTTGCATGTCGTTATAAACCTCTGATTTTACATTTGGCTTCTCTCCTCTCCTCTCCTCTCCTTATTCTCTCCTTATCCTCTCCTTATTCTCTCCTCTCCTTATTCTCTCCTTATTCTCTCCTTATTCTCTCCTCTCCTTATTCTCTCCTCTCCTTATTCTCTCCTCTCCTTATTCTCTCCTCTCCTTATTCTCTCCTCTCCTTATTCTCTCCTTATTCTCTCCTCTCCTTATTCTCTCCTTATTCTCTCCTTATTCTCTCCTCCTTATTCTCTCCTTATTCTCTCCTCTCCTTATTCTCTCCTTATTCTCTCCTTATTCTCTCCTCTCCTTATTCTCTCCTCTCCTTATTCTCTCCTTATTCTCTCCTCTCCTTATTCTCTCCTCTCCTCTCCTTATTCTCTCCTCTCTCTCCTTATTCTCTCCTTATTCTCTCCTTATTCTCTCCTCTCCTTATTCTCTCCTCTCCTTATTCTCTCCTTATTCTCTCCTCTCCTTATTCTCTCCTTATTCTCTCCTCTCCTTATTCTCTCCTTATTCTCTCCTCTCCTTATTCTCTCCTTATTCTCTCCTCTCCTCTCCTTATTCTCTCCTTATTCTCTCCTTATTCTCTCCTTATTCTCTCCTCTCCTTATTCTCTCCTCTCCTTATTCTCTCCTTATTCTCTCCTCTCCTTATTCTCTCCTCTCCTTATTCTCTCCTTATTCTCTCTTTATTCTCTCCTCTCCTTATTCTCTCCTCTCCTTATTCTCTCCTCTCCTTATTCTCTCCTCTCCTTATTCTCTCCTCTCCTTATTCTCTCCTTATTCTCTCCTCTCCTTATTCTCTCCTTATTCTCTCCTCTCCTTATTCTCTCCTCTCCTTATTCTCTCCTCTCCTTATTCTCTCCTTATTCTCTCTTTATTCTCTCCTCTCCTTATTCTCTCCTCTCCTTATTCTCTCCTCTCCTTATTCTCTCCTCTCCTTATTCTCTCCTCTCCTTATTCTCTCCTTATTCTCTCCTCTCCTTATTCTCTCCTTATTCTCTCCTCTCCTTATTCTCTCCTCTCCTTATTCTCTCCTTATTCTCTCCTTATTCTCTCCTTAATCTCACCTTATTTTCTCCTTATTCTCTCCTCTCCTTATTCTCTCCTTATTCTCTCCTCTCCTCTCCTTATTCTCTCCTTATTCTCTCCTCTCCTTATTCTCTCCTTATTCTCTCCTCTCCTCTCCTTATTCTCTCCTTATTCTCTCCTCCTCCTTATTCTCTCCTTATTCTCTCCTCTCCTCTCCTTATTCTCTCCTTATTCTCTCCCTCCTCTCCTTATTCTCTCCTTATTCTCTCCTTATTCTCTCCTCTCCTTATTCTCTCCTTATTCTCTCCTTATTCTCTCCTCTCCTTATTCTCTCCTTATTCTCTCCTTATTCTCTCCTCTCCTTATTCTCTCCTTATTCTCTCCTTATTCTCTCCTCTCCTTATTCTCTCCTTATTCTCTCCTCTCCTCTCCTTATTCTCTCCTTATTCTCTCCTCTCCTCTCCTTATTCTCTCCTTATTCTCTCCTTATTCTCTCCTCTCCTTATTCTCTCCTTATTCTCTCCTCTCCTTATTCTCTCCTTATTCTCTCCTCTCCTTATTCTCTCCTTATTCTCTCCTTATTCTCTCCTTATTCTCCTCTCTCCTCTCCTTATTCTCTCCTTATTCTCTCCTTCTTCTCTCCTTATTCTCTCCTTATTCTCTCCTTATTCTCTCCTCTCCTTATTCTCTCCTTATTCTCTCCTCTCCTTATTCTCTCCTTATTCTCTCCTCTCCTTATTCTCTCCTTACTCTCTCCTTATTCTCTCCTCTCCCTCTCCTTATTCTCTCCTTATTCTCTCCTCTCCTTATTCTCTCCTTATTCTCTCCTTATTCTCTCCTTATTCTCTCCTTATTCTCTCCTCTCCTTATTCTCTCCTTATTCTCTCCTCTCCTTATTCTCTCCTTATTCTCTCCTTATTCTCTCCTTATTCTCTCCTCTCCTTATTCTCTCCTCTCCTTATTCTCTCCTTATTCTCTCCTCTCCTTATTTTCTCCTTATTCTCTCCTTATTCTCTCCTTATTCTCTCCTTATTCTCTCCTTATTCTCTCCTCTCCTTATTCTCTCCTTATTCTCTCCTTATTCTCTCCTTATTCTCTCCTTATTCTCTCCTTATTCTCCCCTTATTCTCTCCTCTCCTTATTCTCTCCTTATTCTCTCCTTATTCTCTCCTTATTCTCTCCTTATTCTCTCCTTATCCTCTCCTTATTCTCTCCTCTCCTTATTCTCTCCTTATTCTCTCCTCTCCTTATTCTCTCCTTATTCCCTCCTTATTCTCTCCTTATTCCCTCCTTATTCTCTCCTTATTCTCTCCTTATTCTCTCCTCTCCTTATTCTCTCCTTATTCTCTCCTTATTCTCCCCTTATTCTCTCCTCTCCTTATTCTCTCCTTATTCTCTCCTTATTCTCTCCTTATTCTCTCCTTATCCTCTCCTTATTCTCTACTCTCCTTATTCTCTCCTTATTCTCTCCTCTCCTTATTCTCTCCTTATTCTCTCCTTATTCTCTCCTTATTCTCTCCTTATTCTCTCCTCTCCTTATTCTCTCCTTATTCTCTCCTTATTCTCTCCTTATTCTCCCCTTATTCTCTCCTTATTCTCTCCTCTCCTTATTCTCTCCTTATTCTCTCCTCTCCTTATTCTCTCCTTATTCTCTCCTTATTCTCTCCTTATTCTCTCCTTATTCTCTCCTTATTCTCTCCTCTCCTTATTCTCTCCTTATTCTCTCCTTATTCTCTCCTCTCCTTATTCTCTCCTTATTCTCTCCTCTCCTTATTCTCTACTTATTCTCTCCTCTCCTTATTCTCTCCTTATTCTCTCCTCTCCTTATTCTCTCCTTTTTCTCTCCTTATCCTCTCCTTATTCTCTCCTTATTCTCTCATCTCCTTATTCTCTCCTCTCCTTATTCTCTCCTCTCCTTATTCTCTCCTTATTCTCTCCTCTCCTTATTCTCTCCTTATTCTCTCCTTATTCTCTCCTTATTCTCTCCTTATTCTCTCCTCTCCTTATTCTCTCCTTATTCTCTCCTTATTCTCTCCTTATTCTCTCCTCTCCTTATTCTCTCCTCTCCTTTCCTTATTCTCTCCTCTCCTTATTCTCTCCTTATTCTCTCCTCTCCTTATTCTCTCCTCTCCTTATTCTCTCCTTATTCTCTCCTCTCCTTATTCTCTCCTCTCCTTATTCTCTCCTCTCCTTATTCTCTCCTCTCCTTATTCTCTCCTCTCCTTATTCTCTCCTTATTCTCTCCTCTCCTTATTCTCTCCTTCTTCTCTCTCTTCTCCTCTCCTCTCCTCACCTCTCCTCTCCTCTCCTCTCCTCTCCTCTCCTCTCCCTCTCCTCTCCTCTCCTCTCCTCTCCTTATTCTCTGCTCTCCTCTCCGTATTCTCTGCTCTCCTCTCCTTATTCTCTCCTCTCCTCTCCTTATTCTCTCCTCTCCTTATTCTCTGCTCTCCTCTCCGTATTCTCTGCTCTCCTCTCCTTATTCTCTCCTCTCCTCTCCTTATTCTCTCCTCTCGTCTTCTCTCCTTATTCTCTCCTCTCCTTATTCTCTCCTCCTATATTCTCTGCTCTCCTCTCCGTATTCTCTCCTCTCCTCTCTTCTCCTCTCCTATTCTCTCCTCTCCTCTCTTCTCCTTATCCTCTCATCTTCTCTCCTCTCGTCTTCTCTCCTCTCGTCTTCTCTCCTTATTCTCTCCTCTACGTATTCTCTGCTCTCCTCTCCTTATTCTCTCCACTTCTCTCTTCTCCTTCTGCTCTCTCCTCCTTTCATTCTCTTCTCCTCTCATTCTCTCCTCTCCTCTCATTCTCCTCTTCTCTCCTCTCCTCTCCTCTCATTCTCCTCTTCTCTCCTCTCATTATTCTCTTCTCTTCTTTCCTTCTCTCCTCTCCTCTCATTCTCCTCTTCTCTCCTCTCCTCTCCTCTCCTCTCCTCTCATTCTCCTCTTCTCTCCTCTCATTATTCTCTCCTCTTCTCTTCTTTCCTTCTCTCCTCTCCTCTCCTCTCCTCTCCTCTCCTCTCCTCTCCCTCTCCTCTCCTCTCCTCTCCTCTCCTCTCCTCTCCTCTCCTCTCCTCTCATTTCATTTCATTCTCTTCTCTCCTTCTCTCCTCTCCTTCTTCTCTCTCCCCTCCTCTCCTTTCATTCTCTCCTCTCCTTCTCCTCTCCTTCTCTCTCCTCTCCTCTCCGCTCCTCTCCTCTCCTCTCCTCTCCTCTCCTCTTCTGTTGTGTAGGTCGTCTGAACTGGTGGGCCACTATGTGTACCAGTTGTAAGCGTCTTCTTCCTCTGGCCACCACGGGGGACGGCAACTGTCTGCTACATGCAGCTTCTTTAGGTGAGCCTGGCCTGGCTGTGGGAGGGTTAGGAGGGGAGGAGGGAGGGCCTGGCTGTGGGAGGGTTAGGAGGGGGAGGAGGGAGGGCCTGGCTGTGGAAGGGTTAGGAGGGAGGAGGGAGGGCCTGGCTGTGGGAGGGTTAGGAGGGGAGGAGGGAGGGCCTGGCTGTGCGAGGGTTAGGAGGGAGGAGGGAGAGCCTGGCTGTGGGAGGGTTAGGAGGGGAGGAGGGAGGGCCTGGCTGTGGGAGGGTTAGGAGGGGAGGAGGGAGGGCCTGGCTGTGGAAGGGTTAGGAGGGGGAGGGAGGGAGGGCCTGGCTGTGGGAGGGTTAGGGAGGGGAGGAGGGAGGGCCTGGCTGTGGGAGGGTTAGGGAGGGGGAGGGAGGGCTTGGCTGTGGGAGGGTTAGGAGGGGGGAGGGAGGGAGGGTTAGGAGGGGGAGGGGGAGGGCCTGGCTGTGGGAGGGTTAGGAGGGGGAGGGAGGGCTTGGCTGTGGGAGGGTTAGGAGGGGAGGGAGGGCCTGGCTGTGGAAGGGTTAGGAGGGGAGGGAGGGAGGGCCTGGCTGTGGGAGGGTTAGGGAGGGGAGGAGGGAGGGCCTGGCTGTGGGAGGGGTTAGGAGGGGGAGGAGGGAGGGCCTGGCTGTGGGAGGGGTTGGGAGGGGAGGAGGGTGGGAGAGCCTGGCTGTGGGAGGGTTAGGAGGGGAGGAGGGAGGGCCTGGCTGTGGGAGGGTTAGGAGGGAGAAGGGAGGGCTTGGCTGTGGGAGGGTTGGGCAGGGAGGGAGGGAGGGAGGGTTAGGAGGGAGGGGTGTTAGGAGGGAGGAGGGAGGGCCTGGCTGTGGGAGGGTTAGGAGGGGAGGAGGGAGGGCCTGGCTGTGGGAGGGTTAGGAGGGGAGGAGGGAGGGCCTGGCTGTGGGAGGGTTAGGAGGGGAGGAGGGGTTAGGGAGGGAGGGTTAGGAGGGGAGGAGAAGGGAGGGTTAGGAGGGAGGGGTGTTAGGAGGGGGGGTGTTAGAAGGGGAGGAGGGAGGAGGGGTTAGGAAGGAGGGTTAGGAGGGGAGGAGGGAGGGTTAGGAGGGGGAGGATGAAGGGTTAGGAGAGGAGGAGGAGGAGGGGTTAGGAAGGAGGGTTAGGAGGGAGGAGGGAAGGAGGGTTAGGAGGGGATGAGGGGAGGGTTAGGAGGGGAGGAGGGAGGAGGGGTTAGGAAGGAGGGTTAGGAGGGGAGGAGGGAAGGAGGGATAGGAGGGGAGGAGGGTTAGGAGGGGAGGAGGAAGGGTTAGGAGGGGAGGAGGAAGGGTTAGGAGGGAGGGGGGCAAAAGAGAGTGTGAGAAGAGATCTGTTTGCCTGGAATCAAAGAGCTCATAAACCCAGCAACATGCAACAGCTCAGCATTGATGATGGGGAAAGAAGAGTGTGCTCTCTGTGATGTTTATAATGAGGGAAACTTTTGAGGAAACTCGTGGAGACATGACAATGTGTTTACAGGGTGTAGAGAAAACCTCCCTCAGCAGATCTGGAATCCCCCTCGTACAGGGAATATTGATTCAGCTAACATTCATCATGTTGACAATGGACCGATCCAGGGCTTGCTGCTAGGGTATTGCTGTCTCTGCCTTTCTCTCTCTGTCTCGCTCGCTCTCTCTCTCTCTCTCTCTCTCTCTCTCTCTCTTTCTCTCTCACTCTTTCTCTGTCTCCCTCTCTCTCGCTCTCTTTCTCTGTCTCTCCCTTTCTCTCTCTTTCTCTCTCTCTCTCTCTCTCCGTTTCTCTCTCTCTCTCTCTCTCTCTGTGTGTGTGTGTGGGTTTTCATCGGTGTGTGTGTGTGTGTGTGTGTGTGTGTGTGTGTGTGTGTGTGTGTGTGTGTGTGTGTGTGTGTGTGTGTGTGTGTGTGTGTGTGTGTGTGCATACTCCTCTGTCTCTGTGTCTCTAGGGATGTGGGGCTTCCACGACAGAGACCTGGTGCTGAGGAAGTCTCTGTATGGCATGATGAAGAGTGGAGCGGAGAGAGAGGCTCTGAAGAGGAGGTGGCGGTGGCAGCAGACACAACAGAACAAAGAGGTCAGTACACACAGTACACACTACACACAGTACACACAGTACACACTACACATAGTACACACAGTACACAGTACACACAGTACACACTACACACAGTACACACTACACACAGTACACACTACACACAGTACACACACACACACACAGTACACACTACACACTACACACAGTACACACTACACACAGTACACACACACTACACACACACACAGTAAACACTACACACAGTACACACAAAGTACACACTACACACAGTACACACACAGTACACTCACCCCTCATGATGCCATCTATTTTGTGAAGTGCACCAATCCCTCCTGCAGCAAAACACCCCTACAACATGATGCTGCCACCCCCGTGCTTCACAGTTGGGATGGTTTTCTTCAGCTTGCAAGACTCCCCCTTTTTCCTCCAAACATAACGATGGTCGTTATGGCCAAACAGTTCTATTTTTGTTTCATCAGACCAGAGGACATTTCTCCAAAAAGTACGATCTTTGTCCCCATGTGCAGTTGGCGGGTTTGGAGCAGTGGCTTCTTCCTTGCTGAGCGGCCTTTCAGGTTATGTTGATACAGGACTCGTTTTACTGTGGATATCGATACTTTTGTACCCGTTTCCTCCAGCATCTTCACAAGGTCCTTTGCTGTTGTTCTGGGATTGATTTGCACTTTTCTCACCAAATTACGTTCATCTCTAGGAGACAGAACGTGTCTCCTTCCTGAGCGGTATGATGGCTGCGTGGACCCATGGTGTTTATACTTGCGTACTATTGTTTGTACAGATGAACGTGGTACCTTCAGGCATTTGGAAATTGCTCCCAAGAATGTACCAGACTTGTGGAGGTCTATAATTTTTTTTCTGAGGTCCTGGCTGATTTCTTTTGATTTTCCCATCATGTCAAGCAAAGAGGCACTGAGTTTGAAGGTTGGCCTTGAAATACACCCACAGGTACACCTCCAATTGACTCAAATGATGTCAATTAGCCCATCAGAAGCTTCTGGAATTTTCCAAGCTGTTTAAAGGCACAGTCAACTTAGTGTATGTAAACATCTGACCCACTGGAATTGTGATACAGTGAATTATAAGTGAAATAATCTGTCTGTACACTATTGTTGGAAAAATTACATGTGTCATGCACAAAGTAGATGTCCTAACCGACTTGCCAAAACTATAGTTTGTTAAGAAGAAATTTGTGGAGTGGTTGAAAAACGAGTTTTAATGACTCCAACCTAAGTGTATGTAAACTTCCCACTGCAGCTGTATGTGTTGTTTCTAGTTTGATTTGTCACGTGCACCAGTCCAGTGAAATGCTGAACAGCTCTACCCAACAGGGCTGTCAGGACCCGGTTACGAACCTGGGTCTCCGGAGTGAGAAACAGTCACTTAACCAACTGAGCCACGAATAGACAGCAGAACCCAGAAGATGAGGCAGACACAGCAGTACTTAAGACGGTGTATTTAATAAAGAAAAAAATCCTAAAATACAAAAAATGGCAAATCCAAAAGGTGGTAGGAAAAACACAAAAAGACCTCAAAAGAAACTCACCAAAAATAAACAAAAACAAAAAACAGAATACCACAAGAACTTCACCCGGAATCGACAAGAGCACACAGAACACTAGGGCAGGGTGCTAACATACAAACACAGAGCACAGAACTGAGGGAAACAAAGGGTTTAAATACAATCAGGGAAAACGAGACACAGGTGCAAAAATAATGGGGATCAAGGGAAAACATAGGGACAAAAAGCACAATGGGGACATCTACTGACCAAAAACCCGGAACCACCCTGGCCAAATCCTGACAGAATCCCCCCTAGGAACGGCTCCTGACGTTCCTACCATCTCTCTCAGGGTGGAGGACCCTGAACTGACGAATGAGGTCAGGGTCCAGGATGTCTTTGGCAGGAACCCAGGAGCGCTCCTCAGGACCGTAGCCTTCCCAGTCCACCAGATACTGCCAGGACCGCTGCACCCGGCGGGAATCCAGTATCCGGTGGACGGTATAAGCCGGCTGGCCTCCAATGACACGAGGCGGAGGGGAGGTCTGTCTGCCGGGACAAGGGGAGAAAAACAACAGGTTTTAACAATGACACATGAAATGTGGGATTAATCTTAAGGGATCTGGGTAAGTGTAGGCGATAAGAAACTGGGTTAACTCTCCTGGCAACCTTGAGGGACCGATGTATTTTTGGGACAGCTTGCGAGACTCCACCCGTAGAGGTAAGTCTCTTGTGGAAAGCCAGACTCTCTGGCCGGGGCGCAGGGTAGGCCCGGACGGCGACGTCTGTTGGCTTGTTGTTGATACCTCTGAGAGGAACGCATCAGATTAAGACGGGTCTTCCTCCACATAAGCCGACAGCGTCTGACGAACCTCAAGGCTGAAGGCACTCTGACTTCTGCCTCCTGGTCCGGGAACAATGGAGGAGCATAGCCAAACTGACACTCGTGCGGGGACATACCAGTGGAGGAGGAGCGCAAGGTGTTGTGCGCGTATTCGGCCCAAACAATAAAGGATGACCATGTGGACGGGTTGTCACGAGTCATACATCGGAGGGTGGTTTCCAGCTCTTTGATTCATCCTCTCTGTTTGGCCGTTGGACTCCGGATGGTACCCTGAAGATAGACTGGCAGAAGCCCCCATGAGTTGGCAGAAGGCCTTCCAAAACCTTGAGGCGAACTGGGACCTCTGTCAGAAACCACATCTTGAGGAATGCCGAAGACTCGGAACACATGATTAATTACCAACTCAGCCGTTTCCTTGGCAGAAGGTAACTTAGTCAGAGGGACGAACCTGGCCGCCTTTGAAAACCTGTCGATTATGACTAGGATAGTAGTATTGCCATGGGATGGAGGAAGTCCAGTAATAAAGTCCAATGAGATATGGGACCAGGTCTGTGGGGAACAGGTAAAGGGTGAAGGAGTCCTTGAGGGCGGAGGTGAGAAGATTTGCCCTGGCAGCACACGGGGCAGGCATTGACGAAAGTGGCAACGTCTTCTCTTATGGTAGGCCACCAGAACTTACGCTGGATGAACTCCAAGGTGCGACCTACGCCCGGATGACAGGTGAGGCGAGAGGAGTGCCCCCACAGAAGGACCTGAGTCCTCACTGCCTTGGGGACAAACAACCGATTGGCAGGGCCTCCTTTAGGGTCTGGTTCGCTAGCTTGAGCACGTCTCACGGTATCCTCAACTTGCCACGAGATCGGAGCCACAATCTTAGCAGCAGGAAGGACAGGCATGTCCGTGTCATCTCGAATGGCAGGAGCGTAGACTGGGACAGGGCATCCGGTTTGAGATTCTTCGACCCGGGCCGATAGGTGAGGATAAACTGGAATCGATTGAAGAAAAGAGACCATCTAGCTTGTCTAGAGTTCAATCGCTTCGCCTGCTGGATATACTCCAGATTTTTGTGGTCCGTAAGCACTTGAAACGGGTGAGAAGCCCCTCGAGCCAGTGTCTCCATTCCTTCAATGCCATCTTAACCGCTAGGAGTTCACGATCCCCACATCGTAGTTCCTCTCAGTCGGGTAAGCCGGTGTGAGAAGAAAGCGCACGGATGAAGCTTCTTGTCTTCACCCTCTGAGACAGGACAGCTCCAACACCAACCTCTGATGCGTCTACCTCCACCACAAATGGTTCATCCGTAGTCGGTAGTATCAGGATGGGAGCAGAGAGGACGCGCTGCTTGAGTCCTTGGAAGGCCGTCTCAGCTTCTCTTCCCCACACAAACCTTGCATTGCCACCTTTGGTTAAAGCTGAGAGGAGCTGCCACCAAACTGAAGTTCTTGATGAACTTGCGGTAAAAGTTTGTGAAGCCCAGGAAACGCTGAACATCCTTAACGGATTTGGGGTGGGCCAATCCGCTACCGCCCCTACCTTCCTAGGATCCATTTGGACTTGACCGGGTTCCACTACAAATCCCAGGAATTGTACTCGGGATGAATGGAATTCACATTTTTCCGGCTTAACGTACAGATGGCTGTCCAGGAGGCGTTTGAGTACTTGTCTGACATGCTTAGTGTGTTCTTGAAGGGAGCTCGAAAGATGAGGATGTCATCCAAGTAAACGAACACAAATATGTTAAGCATATCCCTAAGCACATCGTTTATGAGCGCTTGGAACACCGCTGGGGCGTTGGTCAGGCCGAAGGGCATCACCAAGTATTCATAGTGACCAGTAGGCGTGTTGAAAGCGGTCTTCCACTCGTCACCAGGTCTGATCCGCACAAGATGGTATGCGTTCCGCAGGTCAAGCTTAGTGAAAACAACTGCTTCCTGGAGCAGCTCGAAGGCTGTGGCCATAAGGGGTAGTGGGTAACGGTTACGGACGGTTATGTCATTGAGTCCCCGGTAGTCGATGCAAGGACGTAATCCACCATCTTTCTTGGCCACAAAGAAAAACCCTGCTCCCGCGGGGAGGTTGATGGACGCATGAGGCCTGCTTCCAGAGAGTCCTTGATGTAGGTATCCATAGCAGCTCGTTCGGGTGGAGATAGGGGAAAAGATCCGACCCCTGGGGGCAAGTGCCCGGGAAACAGGTCGATGGGGCAATCGTAAGATCTATGGGGTGGTAGCATGGTGGCCCTCTGTTTGCTAAACACCAGTTTGAGGTCATGGTAACACTCGGGAACTCGGGTCAGGTCGATGGATTCTAAAGACTCGGGAGTAGAGCTCGGGAATTCTGGAAAATACAAGTAGCTTGGCACGTAGGACCCCACTGCTTGATAGTGCCCACAGACCAGTCGATGTGAGGGTTATGGCTGTGAAGCCAGGGGTATCCAAGGACGAGAGGGAACTCGGAACAGGAGATCAAATGAAAGTTCATCAATTCCTGGTGTTGTGAAACTGAAAGTCTCAAGGAGGTAGTGACATGAGTGACAAGTCCAGATCCCAAAGGGCTTCCATCCAATGTAGTAACCCTCATGGGGTCACTTAGAGGTTCAGAGGGAACGCCATTCTCCTTCGCCCAGACACCATCCATGAAGTTACCTGCGGCTCCAGAGTCTACCAAGGCTTGAAGGTGAAGCTTGTGGTTGTCCCAGGAGAGGGTGACTGGAATGAGCAGACGGGAGTTGGACGGATGGGAGGAGGTTATGTTTCCCGTTACAGTTCCCCCGGTCTGTACGGGACAGAGCGTTTCCCTGGAGCCCGGGACACGTGGAACGGAATGGCCCGGTTTGCCGCAATATAGACAGCGTCGCCCCTCATCCGGCGGTCTCTCTCAGCCTGGGAGATGCGTCCAATCTGCATGGGTTCCGGTGGAGCCAGCGATGATAAAGGTGGGGACTCGGAGCTGGGACTGATAGGGGCTAGAGGTCTACGGTTGAGTTCTCTCTCTCTCAGACGCTGGTCAATGCGTGAGGCCAACTTGATCAGGGACTCGAGATTGTCCGGTGGTTCCCGAGTGGCCAGTTCATCTTGGATAGTGTCGGAAAGGCCTTTCAGAAAGCACACCGTGAGCGCCTCGTTGTTCCAACCACTCGCTGCTGCCACCGTGCGAACTGGATGGCATAGTCCGTCACGCTGCGCCAACCTTGATGGAGAGTCAGGAGCTGTTTGGCTGAGTCAGAACCACTGCTTGGGCCTTGAAACACTCGTTTGAATTCCTCAGCAAAGGCAGAGTAGCTGGCACAGCAGGAACTATGGGCATCCCACACAGCAGTAGCCCAGGCCAGGGCTTTTTCTGACAGCAGGGTAATGATATATGCGATCTTAGACCGGTCGGTGGGAAACGACGAGGGTTGCAGCTCAAAGGAGAGAGAACATTGAGTGAGAAAGCCTTTACAAGCACTTGGATCACCTGAGAACCGTTGGGGAGGTGGAAGACGAGGTTCAGCCAGGGGGTTAACTGCCATGGGTACGTGAACCTGAGGTACTGGGACGGGAACTGTTGCCGGGGTAAGTCGATCAGATATTTGCTTAATGGAAGTCAGCATCTCCGACAGAAGATGAGAATGTCTAGCCATTAAGGCCTCTTGCTGAACCAGGGCGGCTTCGTGGCGTTGGGCAGTCTCCTGGTGGTGGGACAGCGTGGTAAAAAGGTCCTGGGAACTGGCTGCCTCTGGGTTCATTTTTGGCTCTGTGTTTCTGTCAGGACCCGGTTACGAACCTGGGTCTCCGGAGTGAGAAACAGTCACTTAACCAACTGAGCCACGAATAGACAGCAGAACTCAGAAGATGAGGCAGACACAGCAGTACTTAAGACGGTGTATTTAATAAAGAAAAAAATCCTAAAATACAAAAAATGGCAAATCCAAAAGGTGGTAGGAAAAACACAAAAAGACCTCAAAAGAAACTCACCAAAAATAAACAAAAACAAAAAACAGAATACCACAAGAACTTCACCCGGAATCGACAAGAGCACACAGAACACTAGGGCAGGGTGCTAACATACAAACACAGAGCACAGAACTGAGGGAAACAAAGGGTTTAAATACAATCAGGGGAAACGAGACACAGGTGCAAATAATAATGGGGATCAAGGGAAAAACATAGGGACAAAAAGCACAATGGGGACATCTACTGACCAAAACCCGGAACAACCCTGGCCAAATCCTGACAAGGGCAATATAAACTGGCTGTTTAATGTGTGATGGGTGTATAGTATTGCAGTGTTTCCCAACTCCAGTCCCCCCAACAGCCCAACTCCAGTCCTCCTGTACCCCCAACAGCCCAACTCCAGTCCTCCAGTACCCCCAACAGTCCAACTCCAGTCCTCCAGTACCCCAACAACCCAACTCCAGTCCTCCAGTACCCCCAACAGCCCAACTCCAGTCCTCCTGTACCCCCCAACAGCCCAACTCCAGTCCTCCTGTACCCCAACAGCCCAACTCCAGTCCACCTGTACCCCCAACAGCCCAACTTCAGTCCTCCAGTACCCCCAACAGCCCAACTCCAGTCCTCCTGTACCCCCAACAGCCCAACTCCAGTCCTCCTGTACCTCCCAACAGCCCAACTCCAGTCCTCCCGTACCCCTAACAGCCCAACTCCAGTCCTCCTGTACCTCCCAACAGCCCAACTCCAGTCCTCCCGTACCCCCAACAGCCCAACTCCAGTCCTCCTGTACCCCCAACTGACCTGATACCTGTAGAGAACCATTCACTCAGACCTGATACCTACAGAGAACCATTCACACTGTCCAGATACCTACAGAGAACCATTCACACTGACCTGATACCTACAGAGAACCATTCACACTGACCTGATAACAACAGAGAACCATTCACACAGACCTGGTACCTACAGAGAACCATTCACACTGACCCGATACCTACAGAGAACCATTCACACTGACCTGATACCTACAGAGAACCATTCACACTGACCCGATACCTACAGAGAACCATTCACACTGACCTGATACCTACAGAGAACCATTCACTCAGACCTGATACCTATAGAGAACCATTCACACTGACCTGAAACCTACAGATAACCATTCACACTGACCTGATACCTACAGAGAACCATTCACTCAGACCTGATACCTACAGAGAACCATTCACTCAGACCTGATACCTACAGAGAACCATTCACACTGACCTGATACCTGTAGAGAACCATTCACACTGACCTGATACCTACAGAGAACCATTCACACTGACCTGATACCTGTAGAGAACCATTCACTCAGACCTGATACCTACAGAGAACCATTCACACTGACATGATACCTACAGAGAACCATTCACACTGACATGATACCTGTAGAGAACCATTCACACTGACCCGATACCTACAGACAACCATTCACACTGACCTGAAACCTGTAGAGAACCATTCACACTGACCCGATACCTACAGAGAACCATTCACACTGACCTGATACCTGTAGAGAACCATTCACACTGACCTGATACCTACAGAGAACCATTCACACTGACCTGATACCTACAGAGAACCATTCACACTGACATGATACCTACAGAGAACCATTCACACTGACATGATACCTGTAGAGAACCATTCACACTGACCTGATACCTACAGAGAACCATTCACACTGACATGATACCTACAGAGAACCATTCACACTGACTCGATACCTACAGAGAACCATTCACACTGACCTGATACCTGTGTTTTGGGTACAGGGTCTGTGGAAATGCAGGAGTAATAACCCCAAGCGTCTTTCAGACACGCCAACAGCTGCTCTAAAGGAGCTGGCATGGTGTGTTAGTGTGATCTTTGTCTGGGTATGAAATGGGTATATTTTTGGTTCCACCCAAGGCAAAAGCAGCCTCAGCTGTTCCTGTGCAATACGCACTCACATTCCACAACATAGTCAAACTCAATACATCTAGACAGCAAACAAATAGTCCCACCTGACACATGCATTAATCTGTTATCATCCCCCTCAATAACCTCCCCAACATGATGATACATTCATCTGATATCATCCCCCTCAATAACCTCCCCAACATGATGATACATTCATCTGATATCATCCCTTCTCCCCCTCAATAACCTCCCCAACATGATGATACATTCATCTGATATCATCCCCCTCAATAACCTCCCCAACATGGTGATACATTCATCTGGTATCATCCCCCTCAATAATCTCCCCAACATGGTGATACATTCATCTGATATCATCCCCCTCAATAACCTCCCCAACATGATGATACATTCATCTGATATCATCCCTTCTCCCCCTCAATAACCTCCCCAACATGATGATACATTCATCTGGTATCATCCCCCTCAATAACCTCCCCAACATGGTGATACATTCATCTGATATCATCCCCCTCAATAACCTCCCCAACATGGTGATATATTCATCTGGTATCATCCCCCTCAATAATCTCCCCAACATGGTGATACATTCATCTGATATCATCCCCCTCAATAACCTCCCCAACATGATGATACATTCATCTGATATCATCCCCTCAATAACCTCCCCAACATGATGATACATTCATCTGATATCATCCCTTCTCCCCCTCAATAACCTCCCCAACATGATGATACATTCATCTGATATCATCCCCCTCAATAACCTCCCCAACATGATGATACATTCATCTGATATCATCCCCTCAATAACCTCCCCAACATGATGATACATTCATCTGATATCATCCCCCTCACTAACCTCCCCAACATGATGATACATTCATCTGATATCATCCCTTCTCCCCCACAATAACCTCCCCAACATGATGATACATTCATCTGATATCATCCCCCTCAATAACCTCCCCAACATGGTGATACATTCATCTGGTATCATCCCCCTCAATAATCTCCCCAACATGGTGATACATTCATCTGTTATCATCCCCCTCAATAACCTCCCCAACATGATGATACATTCATCTGATATCATCCCCCTCAATAACCTCCCCAACATGATGATACATTCATCTGATATCATCCCCCTCAATAACCTCCCCAACATGATGATACATTCATCTGATATCATCCCTTCTCCCCCTCAATAACCTCCCCAACATGATGATACATTCATCTGATATCATCCCCCTCAATAATCTCCCCAACATGGTGATACATTCATCTGATATCATCCCCCTCAATAACCTCCCCAACATGGTGATACATTCATCTGGTATCATCCCCTCAATAATCTCCCCAACATGGTGATACATTCATCTGATATCATCCCCCTCAATAACCTCCCCAACATGATGATACATTCATCTGATATCATCCCCCTCAATAACCTCCCCAACATGATGATACATTCATCTGATATCATCCCCCCTCCCCCTCAATAACCTCCCCAACATGATGATACATTCATCTGGTATCATCCCCCCTCAATAATCTCCCCAACATGGTGATACATTCATCTGATATCATCCCCCTCAATAACCTCCCCAACATGATGATACATTCATCTGATATCATCCCCCTCAATAACCTCCCCAAAATGGTGATACATTCATCTGTTATCATCCCCCTCAATAACCTCCCCAACATGGTGATACATTCATCTGATATCATCCCCCTCAATAACCTCCCCAACATGATGATACATTCATCTGATATCATCCCCCCTCAATAACCTCCCCAACATGATGATACATTAATCTGTTATCATCCCCCTCAATAACCTCCCCAACATGATGATACATTCATCTGATATCATCCCCCTCAATAACCTCCCCAACATGATGATACATTCATCTGTTATCATCCCCCTCAATAACCTCCCCAACATGGTGATACATTCATCTGATATCATCCCCCAAATAACCTCCCCAACATGGTGATACATTCATCTGATATCATCCCTGTCAATAACCTCCCCAACATGATGATACATTAATCTGATATCATCCCCCTCAATAACCTCCCCAACATGGTGATACATTCATCTGTTATCATCCCCCTCAATAACCTCCCCAACATGATGATACATTCATCTGATATCATCCCACCTCCCCCTCAATAACCTCCCCAACATGGTGATACATTCATCTGGTATCATCCCCCTCAATAACCTCCCCAACATGGTGATACATTCATCTGATATCATCCCCCTCAATAACCTCCCCAACATGATGATACATTAATCTGATATCATCCCCCTCAATAACCTCCCCAACATGATGATACATTAATCTGTTATCATCCCCCTCAATAACCTCCCCAACATGGTGATACATTCATCTGTTATCATCCCCCTCAATAACCTCCCCAACATGATGATACATTAATCTGATATCATCCCCCTCAATAACCTCCCCAACATGGTGATACATTCATCTGATATCATCCCCCCTCCCCCTCAATAACCTCCCCAACATGATGATACATTCATCTGGTATCATCCCCCTCAATAACCTCCCCAACATGATGATACATTCATCTGATATCATCCCACCTCCCCCTCAATAACCTCCCCAACATGATGATACATTCATCTGATATCATCCCCCTCAATAACCTCCCCAACATGATGATACATTCATCTGATATCATCCCTGTCAATAACCTCCCCAACATGGTGATACATTCATCTGATATCATCCCCCTCAATAACCTCCCCAACATGGTGATACATTCATCTGATATCATCCCCCTCAATAACCTCCCCAACATGATGATACATTCATCTGATATCATCCCCCTCAATAATCTCCCCAACATGATGATACATTCATCTGATATCATCCCCCTCAATAACCTCCCCAACATGGTGACACATTCATCTGTTATCATCCCCCTCAATAACCTCCCCAACATGATGATACATTTATCTGATATCATCCCCCTCAATAACCTCCCCAACATGGTGATACATTCATCTGTTATCATCCCCCTCAATAACCTCCCCAACATGATGATACATTTATCTGTTATCATCCCCCTCAATAACCTCCCCAACATGGTGATACATTCATCTGATATCATCCCCCTCAAGTCCTGGTTAAAACCCTCTGGGTCCTGGTGAAAACCCTATGGGTCCTGGTTAAAACCCTATGGGTCCTGGTTAAAACCCTATGGGTCCTGGTGAAAACCCTATGGGTCCTGGTTAAAACCCTATGGGTCCTGGTTATGACCCTATGGGTCCTGGTTACGACCCTATGGGTCCTGGTTATGACCCTCTGGGTCCTGGTTAGGACCCTATGGGTCCTGGTTATGACCCTATGGGTCCTGGTTAAAACCCTCTGGGTCCTGGTTATGACCCTATGGGTCCTGGTTAAAACCCTATGGGTCCTGGTTAAAACCCTATGGGTCCTGGTTATGACCCTATGGGTCCTGGTTATGACCCTATGGGTCCTGGTGAAAACCCTATGGGTCCTGGTTAAAACCCTATGGGTCCTGGTTATGACCCTATGGGTCCTGGTTATGACCCTATGGGTCCTGGTTAAAACCCTCTGGGTCCTGGTTATGACCCTATGGGTCCTGGTTATGACCCCAATGGTGGGGTGGACAGAGGGGTGGGGGGATCAGTGTAAAGCAGAAACCTGTTGACTTTTATGCTGGGCATGCTGTTGTTCTGCTGTGCCAACGTCTTTGTGTTGTGATTTGATTCGCCACTTGATCACACACCCCAGGTGGCTGTGGTGACGTACGTTTTCTGTGTGGTGCCATGCTCTGCTCAGTCAACACCTGCTGTTCTATGTCTGCTGACTCATTTCGACCGGAAAGGGCCGTAGGACACACACGCACGCACGCACACACACACACACACCGGCCCCAGTGCTGTAGGAGACAGTAGATGTTATACCTAGGATAGGATAAGTAATCCTTCTCACCCCCCCTTAATGATGTAGATGCACTATTGTAAAGTGGCTGTTCCACTGGATGTCAGAAGGTGAATTCACCAATTTGTAAGTCGCTCTGGATAAGAGCGTCTGCTAAATGACTTAAATGTAAATGTAATAGAAAGGGCATCAGGCTCCACCCAGTGCATCTATGAAATGAGGCCCTGTACCCCTCCAAATGAGGCCCTGTACCCCCTCCAAATGAGACCCTGTACCCCCTCCAAATGAGGCCCTTATACCCCCTCCAAATGAGACCCTGTACCCTCCAAATGAGACACTGTACCCCCTCCAAATGAGACACTGTACCCCCTCCAAATGAGGCCCTTATACCCCCTCCAAATGAGACCCTGTACCCCCCCAAATGAGGCCCTGTACCCCCTCCAAATGAGGCCCTTATACCCCCTCCAAATGAGGCCCTGTCCCCCTCCAAATGAGGCCCTTATACCCCCTCCAAATGAGGCCCTTATACCCCCTCCAAATGAGACCCTGTACCCCCTTCAAATGAGGCCCTGTACCCCCTCCAAATGAGGCCCTGTACCTCCTCCAAATGAGGCCCTTATACCCCCTCCAAATGAGACACTGTACCCCCTCCAAATGAGGCCCTTATACCCCCTCCAAATGAGACCCTGTACCCCCTCCAAATGAGGCCCTTATACCCCCCTCCAAATGAGACACTGTCCCCCTCCAAATGAGGCCCTTATACCCCCTCCAAATGAGACCCTGTACCCCCTCCAAATGAGACACTGTACCCCCTCCAAATGAGACACTGTACCCCCTCCAAATGAGGCCCTTATACCCCCTCCCAATGAGGCCCTGTACCCCTCCAAATGAGGCCCTGTACCCCTCCAAATGAGGCCCTGTACCCCTCCAAATGAGGCCCTGTACCCCCTCCAAATGAGACCCTATGCCATCAACAGCAAGATCAACATCTGATTTAAGAATGTGTGTGTGTGTGTGTGTGTGTGTGTGTGTGTGTGTGTGTGTGTGTGTGTGTGTGTGTGTGTGTGTGTGTGTGTGTGTGTGTGTGTGTGTGTGTGTAACCCTCTATGCTCTCTCTCCTCAGTCAGGGCTGGTGTACACGGAGGAGGAATGGGAGAGAGAATGGAACGAGCTGCTGAAACTAGCTTCTAGTGAACCGCGTACACACAGCAGCAAGAACAACAACAATACTGTAGGGTGAGTATCACACACACACACACACACACACACACACACACACACACACACACACACACACACACACACACACACACACACACACACACACACACACACACACACACACACACACACACACACACACACAACGGAGAGCAATGAGCACCAAACTAGTTTACTGTTGGATAGCTGAGTATTGAGACTGTCATGGGTCATTGACTACTAGATCAGTTATGATGGTGTGTCTATAGGTCAATATCAGATCAGTTATGATGGTGTCTATAGGTCAATATCAGATCTGCTATGTTGTCTATAGGTCAATATCAGATCAGTTATGATGGTGTCTATAGGTCAATATCAGATCAGTTATGATGGTGTCTATAGGTCAATACCAGATCAGTTATGATGGTGTCTATAGGTCAATACCAGATCAGTTATGATGGTGTCTATAGGTCAATACCAGATCAGTTATGATGTTGTGTCTATAGGTCAATACTAGATCATTTATGATGGTGTCTATAGGTCAATACCAGATCAGTTATGATGGTGTCTATAGGTCAATATCAGATCAGTTATGATGGTGTCTATAGGTCAATATCAGATCAGTTATGATGGTGTCTATAGGTCAATATCAGATCAGTTATGATGGTGTCTATAGGTCAATATCAGATCTGCTATGTTGTCTATAGGTCAATATCAGATCAGTTATGATGGTTTCTATAGATCAATATCAGATCAGTTATGATGGTTTCTATAGATCAATATCAGATCAGTTATGATGGTGTCTATAGGTCAATACCAGATCAGTTATGATGGTGTCTATAGGTCAATATCAGATCTGCTATGTTGTCTATAGGTCAATATCAGATCAGTTATGATGGTTTCTATAGATCAATATCAGATCAGTTATGATGGTTTCTATAGATCAATATCAGATCAGTTATGATGGTGTCTATAGATCAATATCAGATCTGCTATGTTGTCTATAGGTCAATATCAGATCAGTTATGATGGTGTCTATGGGCCAATCAGATCAGTTATGATGGTGTCGATGGGCCAATCAGATCAGTTATGATGGTGTCTATGGGCCAATCAGATCACACCTAAAGCAGGATGCTCGGTTATGTAAAAGACTTGACATTCAAATATCAGCCAAAATTAGAGGTATATATTTGGAAATGTTTACCCAGTAGATCTAAATGGTTTGTGAGTGTCTGACAGGGGTTGTGTCTTGACACAGGGTGGATAACTCAGAGGACCCTGTGTATGAGAGTCTGGAGGAGTTTCATGTGTTTGTCCTGGCTCACGTGCTGCGTCGACCAATCATAGTGGTGGCTGACACCATGCTACGGGACTCAGGGGGAGAGGGTGAGTACACACGCCATGCTACGGGACTCAGGGGGAGAGGGTGAGTACACACTCCATGCTACGGGACTCAGGGGGAGAGGGTGAGTACACACGCCATGCTACGGGACTCAGGGGAGAGGGTGAGTACACACGCCATGCTACGGGACTCAGGGGAGAGGGTGAGTACACACGCCATGCTACGGGACTCAGGGGGAGAGGGTGAGTACACACGCCATGCTACGGGACTCAGGGGAGAGGGGTGAGTACACACACCATGCTACGGGATTCAGGGGGAGAGGGTGAGTACACACGCCATGCTACGGGACTCAGGGGGAGATAGATGCTATGTACTGCAGAGACCCATTATAGTGGTGGCTAAATGCTACATACTGCAGAGACCCATTATAGTGGTGGCTAAATGCTACATACTACAGAGACCCATTATAGTGGTGGCTAAATGCTACATACTGCAGAGACCCATTGTAGTGGTGGTTAGATGCTACATACTGCAGAGACCCATTATAGTGGTGGCTAGATGCTACGTACCGCAGAGATCCATTGTAGTTGTGGTTAGATGCTAGGTGCTCAGAGGCCCATTGTAGTGGTGGCTAGATGCTACATACTGCAGAGATCCATTGTAGTTGTGGTTAGATGCTAGGTGCTCAGAGACCCATTGTAGTGGTGGATAGATGCTATGTACTGCAGAGACCCATTGTAGTGGTGGCTAGAAGCTACATACTGCAGAGACCCATTGTAGTGGTGGCTAGAAGCTACATACTGCAGAGACCCATTATAGTGGTGGCTAGATGCTACATACTGCAGAATACCATTATAGTGGTGGCTAGATGCTACGTACTGCAGAGACCCGTTGTAGAGGTGGCTCGATGCTACATACTGCAGATACTCATTGTAGTGGTGGCTAGATGCTACGTATTGCAGAGATCCATTGTAGTTGTGGTTAGATGCTAGGTGCTCAGAGACCCATTGTAGTGGTGGCTCGATGCCACATCTTGCAGAGACCCATTGTAGTGGTGGCTAGATGCTAGGTGCTTAGAGACCCATTATAGTGGTGGCTAGATGCTACATACTGCAAAGACCCATTGTAGTGGTGGCTAGATGCTATAAACTGCAGAGACCCATTGTAGTGGTGGTTAGATGCTAGGTGCTCAGAGACTCAGGAATATTCTCGAATCCCAGAGCAGGAGAAGGTGAAAAATCTGCTGATGTGCCCTTGAGCAAGACACTTAACCCTAATTGCCTGAGGGTCACCGTTAATAATGGCAGTCCCTGGCAGTGCCCCTACTCTTCCAGGTGGTCTCAGGGGGAGTTGGAATAAGCAAAAATTAATAAAAAATAATAAACAAATTCACACATGTATTAATACTCACTTGTACGATGTGTCAAATAGGACAAATATAATTATCCACCAAAATTATTATGAATTATTATAAATTATTATAAATTATTATGAATTATTATGAATTATTATACATTATTATGAATTATTATGAATTATTATACATTATTATGAATTATTATAAATTATTATGAATTATTATAAATCATTATAAATTATTATAAATTATTATGAATTATTATAAATTATTATGAATTATTATAAATTATTATAAATTATTATGAATTATTATACATTATTATGAATTATTATGAATTATTATAAAGTATTATAAATTATTATGAATTATTATACATTATTATACATTATTATGAATTATTATACATTATTATGAATTATTATGAATTATTATAAAGTATTATAAATTATTATGAATTATTATACATTATTATACATTATTATGAATTATTATAATTTTTTTATAAATTATTATAAATTAATATGAATTATTATACATTATTATAAATTATCATGGATTATTGTAAATTATTATACATTATTATAAATTATTGTGAATTATTATTATTACATATTCACACCACAGACGTACCTGCTCTCAAAACCCAAAGAAGACGAACGGTCTGACTCAGAGTCACGTATCTAGAGAGTTCGAGAGGACATTTTAGGTTTCTGCATTATGATGCGTTTATATGACATTACGTTGCATGGCAGCCATTTTAGGTTTCTGCATTATGATGTGTTTATATGACATTACGTTGCATGGCAGCCATTTTAGGTTTCTGCATTATGATGCGTTTATATGACATTACGTTGCATGGCAGCCATTTTAGGTTTCTGCATTATGATGCGTTTATATGACATTACGTTGCATGGCAGCCGTGGTAGCTCCCCATGGGCAACATGGGACCGATAGCGGTTCACATCATTCTCAGGAATTTTTAACAATGCTATCTATGTACAATATTTCATATTCTTGTCGTAAATTGATATACGGAATGCTCAAAGGCACTAACATGGCATCCAAAAGCTGGCCCAACTCTTTAGACATATGGCTCTGATAAGACTCATTTGCATAAATCGAACTACTCTCATTCCTAGATGGGACAAACGGAGAACTCCAGACTGGGCCTTTAACTGCCTGACCTCTTCTCTCCACCCCAGCATTTGCCCCCATCCCGTTTGGAGGGCTGTACCTGCCCCTGGAGGTGCCTCCTAACCTGTGCCACTGCTCCCCCTGGTCCTAGCTTACGACCAGGCACACTTCTCTGCCCTGGTGTCCATGGAGCAGAAGGACCAGCACCAAGAACAAGGTAAGACAGACGACTGGAAGTTGACTGGGAATGTCCTAATATGTATACCGTAACCTTAAGGGGACTGAGGATGTCCTAATATGTAACTATAACACCTGACTGAGGATGTCCTAATATGTATACCATAACTGCTAAGGGGACTGAGGATGTCCTAATATGTATACCGTAACACCTAAGGGGACTGAGGATGTCCTAATATGTATGTAACCCCTAAATTGATTGATGATGTCCTAATATGTATACCGTAACCCCTAAATTGATTGATGATGTCCTAATATGTATACCGTAACCCCTAAATTGATTGATGATGTCCTAATATGTATACCGTAACCCCTAATGTGCCTGAGGATGTCCTAATATGTATACCGTAACCCCTAATGTGCCTGAGGATGTCCTAATATGTATACCGTAACCCCTAATGTGCCTGAGGATGTCCTAATATGTATACCGTAACCCCTAATGTGCCTAAGGATGTCCTAAATAGTGTACCGGACTGCTTAGGTAACTGAGGATTTCCGGAAATGTATCCCGTTTACACCAAGGTGTCTGAAGATGTCTTAAAGTGGATTCCTACCAGTGGAGGCTGGTGAGAGGAGCTATAGGAGGACGGGCTCATTGTAATGGCTGGAATGGAATCAATAGAACGCTATCAAACACATCAAACATATGGAAACCACATGTTTGACTCCGTTCCTTTTATGCCATTCCAGCCATTACAATGAGCCCGTCCTCCTAAGGCTCCTCCAACCAGCCTCCACTGATTCCTGCTGCTCAAACCTAATCTACATGTTATGTAGAGGAAGCAGGTAGACAGACATACAATCTGTTATCTAGAGGAAGCAGGTAGACAGACATACAATCTGTTATCTAGAGGAAGCAGGTAGACAGACATACAGTCTGCTATCTAGAGGAAGCAGGTAGACAGACATGCAGTCTGTTATCTAGAGGAAGCAGGTAGACAGACATACAATCTGTTATCTAGAGGAAGCAGGTAGACAGACATACAGTCTGTTATCTAGAGGAAGCAGGTAGACAGACATACAGTCTGCTATGTAGAGGAAGCAGGTAGACAGACATACAATCTGTTATCTAGAGGAAGCAGGTAGACAGACATACAGTCTGTTATCTAGAGGAAGCAGGTAGACAGACATACAGTCTGTTTTCTAGAGGAAGCAGGTAGACAGACATACAGTCTTATCTAGAGGAAGCAGGTAGACAGACATGCAGTCTGTTATCTAGAGGAAGCAGGTAGACAGACATACAGTCTGTTATCTAGAGGAAGCAGGTAGACCGACATACAGTCTGCTATGTAGATGAAGCAGGTAGACAGACATACAGTCTGTTATCTAGAGGAAGCAGGTAGACAGACATGCAGTCTGTTATCTAGAGGAAGCAGGTAGACAGACATTCAGTCTGTTATCTAGATGAAGCAGGTAGGCAGACATACAGTCTGCTATGTAGAGGAAGCAGGTAGACAGACATACAATCTGTTATCTAGAGGAAGCAGGTAGACAGACATACAAT